>NC_133881.1:12494740-12520360 GCF_044706935.1 Curcuma longa
TCTAGCCGAGTGAGGTTCCCTAGGGATTCAGGAATGTGGCCGGAAAGCTTGTTTCTGAACAAATATAATCGAGTCAAGTTGGGAAGGCCTGCAATTGTGCTAGGACTTGGAACCGGTTATAAAGTTATCGCTGAGATCAAGAGACAGTAGGCCCTGAAGCTTTCCAATCTCCGGTGGAATTGCTCCTGATATTTGGAGCTCATTCATGCCCAACCACTCGAGCCGTGAAGAGAGGTTTCCAACGGAAGCAGGAAAATTCCCGGCAAGATAATTTTGGTAGAGAAACAATTTATTGAGATTTGTGCAGTTAGCCAAAGAACTGAAGAAATCCCAATCCTTCGCCTCCAAGCGATTAGCCGCCAGGTCGAGCGAGACAAGATTGTTAATATGACCCAGATTGAGGAATAACTCCTGAGAAACTGTTGTAAGCAAGATCGAGGAGTTGGAGCTGAGAGGCATTGGATAATGACTGGGGAATGGACCCTTGCAGATCATTACAAGACACGGAGAGGTATTGAAGCTCAGGAAGGGTCTGAAACATATTAGGAGGAATAGTTCCCACAAGACGGTTCGTGGCCAGGTTCAGAGTAGTGAGGGATGATAGATTCAACAGAGACAAAGGGATGACACCTGATAAACGGTTAGCGGAAAGGTCAAGATATCTTAATCTTGTGAGCTGGCCTAGGCTATCTGGTATGTTCCCCTCCAAATTATTTATTCTTACGTAAACACTAGTAAGATTCATGCAGTTTCCGAGCGAAGGAGGTATGCGTCCTACCAGGTTGTTGCTAGAGAGGTAGAGAAGAGTGAGAGAGGTGAGGTTTCCAAGAGATTGTGGAATTTGGCCTGTGAGACTGTTATTGGACAGGATTATACTGGTGACATGAGAGGATGAGCTGTTGCTCCCAAATGCAGGAATGGAGCCCGAGAGATTGTTGTTGCTGAAGTTGATGATGCGGAGCCTCGAGCATCGGGCCATGCTCGACGGGATTCTCCCTTGGAGCTTGTTGCTGCGGATGCTGATGGTGTGGAGTCTGGAGCATTGCGATAAAGCGTCGGGAATTGCACCCTCGAGAGCGTTGGAGCTGAGGTTGAGGTATCGCAGGTGAGGCAAGTCGCCGAGCTCACGCGGAATGCTTCCATTGAGTTGATTGTTTGGCAAGTGAAGGACTCTGAGGAAAGTGAGGCCGGCGATAGCCGGAGATATCATGCCAGTAAGGCCAAGGGACTCTAGTCTCACGGCTGTTACGGCTCTCCGGCCTTCAGGCTGACAAGCGATGCCATGCCAATTGCACACGTTCATGGTGTTGTTAACGTTCCATGACGATAAGGTGTAGTGGGGATCAAATAACAGGGATTTGAAGGCTAGTAGAGCCGTGGCATCGCCGGCGCCGGCGGACGTTGAGTTGGATGGGGATGAGGGTGAAGCAAGGTAGAATTGGTAGGTGGAGGCGGCAATGTAGGCTAGCAGGATTCTTTGAAGAAGAAAGAGTGGAGTTAGGTTCACAAGAGAGTCCATTTTTACTTGCTACAAACAAACTGTCTGTGCAATTGTGCTGTGTGAACAAGGCTTCTAAGTGACTAATTTATATAAACTGTCTGTGCAATTGTGCAGGGGACTAATGAATTCCAATTTTTTTTATTATTGAAGGACAGGACAATGACCTGAATAAATGACATAATTTTGCCGTGAATATCACTTAATAAAGCGATATAATGTTCCACATTCAACTTACGGCATTTTGACAGTGACATTCAATACTTACAAAAACGACATAGTTTTTCAATATACAACTATGTCTTTCCATATATGACATTTTGATATTACATTCACTTAATGATATCCCGTTCAACATATGATACTTTGACACGGCATCCTGTTCAACATATGATACTTTGACTATACATTAACTCGAGCAAACAATGTAATTTTTCAACATACAACTATGCAATAGTTTACTACAATTATAATTTTTTAATATACAACTATGTCGTTCAACGTACATTTGACATTTTGACAGGACATTCACTTGAGTAAATGATATAGTTAATTTTTCAACATACAATTATGTCGTTCAACAACTATACCGTTCCACATGAGGCACTTTGACTATACATTGACTCGAGCAAATAGTGTAATTTTTTAACATACAACTATGCAATAGTTGGACTACAATTATAATTTTTCACTATATAGCTATGTCGTTCAACATACATATGATATTTTGACAGGACATTCACTTGAGTAAACGATATAATTAATTTTTCAACATACAATTATGTCGTTCAACAACTATGTCATTCCACATGAGGCATTTTGACATGACATTGACTTAGTAAACGACACGCCGTTCAACATATGATACTTTGACATGGCACCCCGTTCAATATATGATACTTTAACTGGACATTGACTTGAACAAACAGTGTAATTTTTTCAACATACAACTATGCAATAGTTGGACTACAATAGTAATTTTTCAATATACAACTATGTCGTTCAACGTACATATGACGTTTTGACAGGACATTCACTTGAGTAAACAATATAATTAATTTTCCAACATACAATTATGTCGTTCAACAACTATGTCGTTCCACATGTGGCATTTTGACATGACATTGACCTAGTAAACGACACCCCGTTCAACATATGATACTTTGACTCAACATTGACTCGAGCAAACTGTGTAATTTTTCAACATACAACTATGCAATAGTTGGACTACAATTGACCCCAAGGGCACAGCGCATTGGCAAAGGATAGGGCTACAATTGTTGTAAGGGGTTGAGAACTACGTAGTGTATTTTCAGACGCCTTGAAATTACTCATGAGCAAGAACTACAATTGTAAGATTTTTGAATACTTGAGTTAGCAAAAAAGAAAAAAAATTAATAGAACCATGTATTTAATTATGACATATATCAATAACTGCCGGTGTGAGTTCTTTTCTAGAGTTATCAAATTTTTTAATAATATTATTGAGAGTATTCAATTTTTTTTGCTTTTCACTTTATTAATGTAGGTAAATAAATAAATATTGTGATTAATATTTTTTAAAAAATATAATGATATTTCAATTCAGAGATGGAGCCAAGAATTTCATATTAGAAGTGAAAGATATGTATTTATGTCGAGGAAGAAAGATCATGTCATTGTACCTATTCACACCTTACTAGTCTTTCATTTTTTTATTTCTATATCTCTTACATCTGTAAGGACCTTGTGAAGCTAGAAGGGGGGTTGAATAGCTTCTCTCGAACTTTCGTCGATGAAGGAAAGACACTCTACACTCCCTCACAACTCAACAATGCTAACAAGGCGTATTTTACTTGGTATCCGCCTCCTTGAGGCGACTAATCCAAGGATCTTCACTCAGCCACTCTTCCACTATTCCTCTCCTTCTCGGACAAACACCGAAGGCGGAGAAACCTTCTTACAGCAAGTTACACTAAGTTTACAAAATGCAAACAGCACAAGAAGAAGAAGAAAAGAAGTGTTTACACAATGGGAGTGCTTCTTCTTCTTCAAGGAGTTGCTCCAAGCTTTAGGGTTGAACACCAGATGGTTGCTTGATCAGTAAGGCACAAGAACTTGGAGCTTGAATGGTTGTGAGTGTCTCTTCCACGAAGTGCACTTACCTCTTATACCAGTTCAGTTTTTAAGTCATCAGTCGACTGGATTTACCATCCCAGTCGACTGATTTAGTCAAACCAAGAAAACGACTACTGAATTGCTGAAATCACACCTGATTTTTGTCAGAATTCAAAATCCAGTCGACTGACTTTTCCCATCAGTCGACTGATTTTGCCCTTAGTCGACTGATGTGGTCGATCAGTCGAGTCATCTTACCTTCTGTTTGCTCTGAGTTGCTGACAGTCGACTGATGAACACATCCAGTCGAGTCCATCAACTTCAGTCGACTGACGTGAAGCTCCAGTCGAGTCGTTATACCTTCTGATTGCTCTCCAAGCAACATCAGTCGACTGACCTTCAAGGTCAGTCGACTGATCTCCAAAAATGACTCGACTGGCGTTAAATCCAGTCGACTGATGAGGCGTATCAGGCGTAGTAACTTAGTTCCAGTCGACTGACCTTACCACTTCAGTCGACTGACACTAGTGAAAAGTGGCTGAAATGAATTCTTACCGAGTTCTTTCCTCGCTTGATCAAGACTCTGGTCGTCGACCTTCTTGATCTCCATTTGCCTTACCTCGTAAGGGCTTTCCCGTGCCAAGAGCTCGCTCCTCGACCCTCTTGGACTTTTCTTTTGCCTTGCCTCCGGTCTTCTCACCCGCAAGGACTTTCCATGCTTTGCCTTACCCCGTAAGGACTTCCTCATGCCAAGAGTTCGCTCCTCGACCCTCTTGGACTTTCCTTTTGCCTTACATCCGGTCTTCTCACCCGTAAGGACTTTCCTCCACTTGCCTTACCTCGTAAGGACTTTCCTGCACACTTAACACACAAGTTAGATATCTCATCTTGTGCGCTAAGGTTTATTGGTATCAAACATCAAAATATGACTTATGGGCATGATTGCAACAATACTTGGACAATCTTTTATAAAGTTATTAATGTGTCCAATCTCTAAAACACCAGCATCTGTTTAGATATGTTCCGAAATATGTGATATCGTTTATAATATACTCCAATATATGTGCTTCCAATTGTCCATGTCTTTCAGGATATTTTCTGAGAGAAATAGTCTTAGAGTTTCATGATCTTACGGGCGAACCGGATTTATGGGATCAACCTAGAAGCGAACAAAGAAAGACCCGAGGCTGAAATGAGATTAGCACATGAGGCCAAGTAGATGTCGAGGTCAGGACCCGAGGTTGAGATAGTGTCTGCATATGAGACCGAACGGAGGTCAAGGTCGGGACTCGAGGCTGAGATGAGGTTGGTACCTGAGACTAAGCGAAGGCTAAGGTTGGGACCCGAGGCTGAGATGAGGTCGATACATGAGACCGAGCGAAGGCTGAGATTGAGACCCGAGGCTAACATGTGGTTAGTGCCCGAGACCAAGCGGAGGTTGAGATTGGGATCCGAGGCTGAGATAAGGTCGATGCATAAGATCGAGCGGAGGCCGAGGTCGGGACTCGAGGCTGAGATGAGGTCGGAGTCGGAGATCGAGTGGAGGCCGAGGGCGAGACCCGAAGCTAAGATGAGGTTGGCGCTTGAGATCGAGTAGAGGCCGAGATTGGGACCCAAGGCTGGGATGAGGTTAGTGCTCGAGATCGAGCGGAGGCCGAGGTTGGGACTTGATCGAGGTTAAGATGAGGTCAACACCCGAGACCGAGTGAAGGTCGAGGTCGGGATCCGAGATTTAAGGCCAAAGTCGGACTCATGGATCTAAGGCTAAGGTCACCAACTTACTACCCTTTGAAATTTATCTAATTCTCCTTGATTTCTCAACATTATTGCAGATCTTGGACCTACATCTCGAAATAGGGGCACTCTAAATTTTGAGTCCTAGCGACCTTTCAAAATCTGAGAACTCTTAGAGAGGAAAAAGAGAAGAAAGCTTAAGAGAAGATTTCACAATTAGAACTTGAATTGAATTGAGTGATTTGAATAAAAAAAATGGGATTCCTTTTATGAGGATGAAGAATTACTTCTCTAAAGATTTCTTACGAGATGTAAAAAATTATATGTGTATCTTTTAATTAATACAACTCATATATTTATACCATCAATTAGTCAAATTTGTTGCAATATATCAATTAATTGATTAATTTTTTAATTAATCAAACTGCTACAGTAAATATTAATTAATCAGTTGATTAATTAATATTAAGTCACGCATAAATTGATTAATATTTTTATTAATCAATCAATTCATATATCTATTAATTAATCTTAATTCATTGGATAATTCTTTTGCAATCAAATTTCAAAAACTAATTTCGATTTCTTTACCCCTAGATGGTTCATGCGAATTAACATTTATACACTTATACCTCTATTTGGACTCGACCCTGATCCACCCTACTTCACGCTTTGACTGCTACGATCTACCTAACTCCTAGTTCAGTTTCTTCGTCTTGTCCGAACCAAATATGAAAGTGCCGAGAGCAAGAATCCTACTCCCGACTCACCAAGTACGTTACTCAAGTTGTGCCGATTCTTTTCAATCTCAGCCAGTCAAATCTCTTAGTCAATCACATCGCAGTTAAATCTCTCAATCAGTACATCGTCATCGCCAAGAAGTTACGAGACATGACCATCTGTCCCTCTTATCATGCCTCATGACTCATACTATTATGCCTCATGTTTTCCACACCCTGATAGGATATCTCCTCTGATAAAATTTCACTGCACAGATATTCTCCTTAATTAATGATAAGACAAGCTGATATATAATTATCTTCCCTCTTCGTCTATATAACCTCCTTATTCTACATGCACAGGTACGCAATTCCACCATCTTCAACCTGCTTCTTGGTTCAAATTTCTTCTTCTTTTTTCTCAGTGGGTAAGCCCCGGAGCTCATCTATCTTCTTCCTTCTCACGACGTCAACCTTGGTGTTGTGTGGCTGATGACGTGTCCGTTGAGATTGAACAATCCCGATTAAAAAACATTGACGGGGGCGAGGAAATTTTGGGCACGGTCTCGATAAAAAAATTCTTTTAACATAGCACTGTTAGAAGTTTATTTTTAAAGACATACTTTTAATAGCACGCAAAAGCATGTTGTTAATATTTATTTTAACATAATTGATAACGTATTATTTTGCGCATTGTTGCTTGTAAAAATATAATACTATCCGCAGTACACTTAAAAATTATTATTAATGCCGTGCCATGCGTCGTTGATATCATAACGCACCGTGGAAAGTCTGGTGAATATAATAATTTTTTTTGATAATTTAGATGTTCAAATTTTAATTACGCGTATAAAAATTGACCTTTAAAATATTTATCCCTTTTATTCGTTCTTCGAAATGCTAGCTGTATGGACACTTGGGACGATTTGATATTCCGTGATATTGAATAGTAGAATAATGTCATGGATCTTCTCCAAATGCCGTATGTTGAACGGCATAGCTGTAGGTTGGAAAATGATAAGTCAATTTTCTGTCTCATATATATCTATATCTATATAGAATCCAAATGCAATAGTTGGACCACAATACAGAAAAAAAATTAGAGACATATATATTTGATGACTTCCTCCTACTATATATACATCATTTGTCTCTATTTCGCTAGCAAAATGATATGTAGGATTTACTTAGTCAATTCCAAAATGGTAAGGTTTTCTATTTTTATTTTCATTTTCCAAAATTGAGTAGGTGGATATAGAAAAGGTGAATAGTGCCATGCACAATGCCTGACTTCACAAATACATGACTTGGTCATTCGTATAAATATCCAACAACACTTGGACTTTGCTTTGACTTTAGGAGTGCATCATGTTTAATCAAGTATAAAAAACAATCAATAGCTATCAGCTTCATAGACAATGATACTTAATTAAATATCCTTGACTTCTAGATGCATTCATGCATGCCATTGTGGAAGAGAGTTCCTTGATTTGATGTCTAAACACTACACCTAAATTAACTATTCTTACACCTAATTATCACAGTACTATTAGACAATGATTACAATATTAGATTCCGGAAGACATCGATCTTTACCGCTAATTTAGCTTCCTTAGTTTATCAACGATCCAATTAATAATCATTTACTACAATAATCTAATATACAACTAATTACATATTTCTGATGTGAAAAATATAATATAATGAAGATGTTCATATAACTTAGAATTGAGAAGCGGTCGCCGTTATATATGTATCCTTTTGCCTATAAATATACCACAAACCATACGACTCCATTCACACTTCACACTTTCAAGAAGAAGAAGAATTAAGAAGAAGAAGAAGAAGAAGAAGAAGCTGTTAGAGAATTAAATATTTAATTAAGAGCATGGCGCAGCGGCTTGCATATCTGTTTATCTTAGTGCTTGTCATCTACACCGTCATCGCCGTCTCGCCGGCGGCTTTGGCTGCCAGAGTGAGCAATCATGCGTTTGTTCAAAGTAAGTTAATCTGATTCATCTTAACAGTATATATATATATAATCAATCCCATTTATTGTTGGTGAGAAGGAAGTGAATATTATACATGCATGGTTAATTGTTCTGGTATATATATCCCTAATAATTTAATTTCTCTCGTAATTTATATATATATATATATATATATATTTCTAATAAATGATGGTGCATGCGTGCAGAAAAATTCATCAGCAAGACCGACAATGATTACTATCAAGATTATGATCCCCAACCGCCAGAATGTCCTGGCTGTAATCCTTGAAAAGGATCATATATAACATCTCGACAATTAGGTGTATGTATACCATGTTATAAGTTGTAACTCCACTTTTTTTTTTCTTCTCCTTTTTCCCCCTTTTTTTTCTTTGCTTTTGTTACTGATTAATATTCTAATATTTGCTTTGTATATATGATCAGGTTCGTAACCGTGGCTGTGCTACTGAACCAGTTAATTAATTAAGGCTGCGGCAAGTGTCCTTCTATGATATATATATGTTGGCTATCTAAGTATTATTAATTACCTTAAATAAGGTTGCCATGTATCATGTATGGAGTTATATTGTTATATTAGCACTCGCTGGAGTATGTTGGAATAAAGCCTCTTGCTTTTCAAGACAAAATATATATATATATATATATATATATATATGCTAGTACTGCATATGTTAATGGTGCTGGAATTTAATGAAAAACCATGTTGCTTGCAGGGCGGAGGCAGATTTCCATGAGAGAGAGGGCCACATTTTAAATATTTATTAATTAATTATTAATTTTAAAATAAATATATTAAAATATTAGCATATTTTAATGAGAATCAAAAAGCTAGGGGTGGTGGCCCCTACTGCCCCCCTCTGGCTCCGCCCCTGGTTGCTTGCTAGCTTGTAGAATGCATAGATACAATTTTTATCATACATGAACTGATGATCGATCGATTTTTAACTGTGTGAAGCTAAACAGTTATTTTTAAAAAATAATAATAATAAATAAGTAAAATGAAATGATTTAGAGGATAATTAATGCAATCATATTGCTATAATTAAAATATCAACAACTAATTAGGAAATAGTTAAGGAGAAATCAACATAAGTGCAAATGGATAGATGATGCAGGAGGATTTGAAAGATTTTATTATTATTTTTGATAATTTTTTAAATAATTTTTAAATGTTTGATATTTAGAGTAATTTTAAAATTTTTTATTTTTTATATTTAAAAATTTTAAGTCCGTTTAGGATTTTTAGGATTTCGAGTTTGTTAAAAAAATTTCTTTCTTTTAGGATTTTTTTCTTTCTTTTATAAATTAGGATTTTGAGTCTATATATAGCCATTGTCTAGTTAATGTTAGAGAGAAAGTTTTTGGTTTAATAATATTTTTTGACAGTGCCATTTATATTTTTCTAAATAAATAGATTTTAGAATATTGATTTCTGACATTTGCAGTTGATCAACAAAATCAATATTGTTCGTAGGATAATCATTATCCCGTTCGACGTCAATAGAGCTGTTAGATGGATTGGTTCGTAGTGCGGTGGATCAATTAGTTCATCAAAAATTCATTATCTGACAGGACGGGATGAGGCAGGTGCACCATCCTAACGAACTAAAAAATTTTTAATCCAACCCAACCCAAAGTAAGTTATGAGTTAGACATGCCATCCCATAAAAAATATACATATATATTAACTCATAAATAAATATGTCTAGAAAAACCCCAACAACATTTTTAATTCTTGATTTCACACACATATATATATTAGTTAAATCAATTGACATAAAATAATTCATAATCCATAATCCAATTTTATAATTTTTTTTCCTTTTCAATCTGTAGGCCAACTCGAGTTCCCTTGCTTGGACACACAACTCACGCAGATTGACCTATTTAGATTCGTTTTTAAATAGATTGATAAAATTTAAATCCAACTTATTTAAATTATTTGACGGGACGAGCTAATTCAATGAACTAAATCCAAATTAACAACTCCGCAAATAGATAAAACATTATTATTAGTTGGAACTGAACAGGAAGGCAAGATTTAAACAAGAAGGCAAGATTTAACTCTAGCTTGGGCAAGAAAGGGTGAAGAGATGATGCAGGGACTTAAGCTTTAGCATGTCTTAGCTTTTGAGTCAAATTGAGTCATTGGACATATAATATATTAAATCGAAACTCATTCAAAGATCTATTAATTACTAGATGTAATTCATAACGACTTAATCTTAAGCTCAAAAAATATTATTTAAATTTTTTTTGAATGTTTCGAATATTTTTTATCATTGTATAAAGATTATTTTAATTTTTTACATCTTTAAAATTTTGAAACTATTTACATTTTTATTTAATTAATATCAGTGATTATCTTATATTTTAAATTAATTTATTTCGATTAAATCTAGAACTTTTTTTCTTCTCCGAAATTCTTGTATAAAAATGAGCCTCTAAAATAATAATTATTCTATTAGCGTGAAGAGAGGAGGGAGTTTCAACAAATTTTAGTCAACTAATGGTCAAGAAGCTGCTTTAAGGTAAAATGATTAAAGGTTCTTTCTCTATTTATTTAGGATTATATTAAAGTCCAACTATTTAAATATGATGCCTCCCAACTCATGAAGATCAACTGATCACATAGTTGAAATCCACATCAATAAATAAATTGGGGATAAATAAAAGGACGAGTTTGATTACTGTACCTTACACATGTTAATCCATACAAATTCATTTATATCCAAGGAGAAGTTTGGTCATCCACGTCGAGCGAGAGAGAAATTTTCCATGGCATCAAGATCAAGTCTTCTTCATTTTGAAGCTTAACATCGACAACACTTTAGTATCCAAATAAGAGCTATATATAAGCATGGATTCAATACTGATCAGTAATGATCTCAAAACGTTAACTTACCAAGTGATCACAAACATACAATATATATACGAATCTGAGTTTAGCTGTTAAGTTCCCAAGTCATTACTCTATAGGCCCTAACAAGTATGAAGCACCCTTTCAAGTTGGAATACGGAAAGAAAAGAAGAAGAAGAAAAAAAAATGGAGGTCTCACCGGTGACATTAGAGAGAAAGCAGCTCCCTGCACGCGAGGGCAGCCGCTGCACGCGAGGAAGGCCTCGGTCGCATGCTGCCACCGCACAGAGCAGGGAAAGCAAGGGGGATCTGAAGACGCTTCAGAAGCATTTGCATGTGTTGCTCGATGCTTCTAAGGGGATACAGACAGGAGAAGCTTAAGTACTGTAAACAGAATTCTTGTCAGTTTCTACTGTTGCTAATTATATATGTTCATTTTTTATAGTTAATACTGAGTGTATTTTTCATGATCTAGTAGAGCTCAAACGAATTCGAAAGCTTCAATTCTTTCTTTCACACTAGAGCAACAGCAAGCAGAAACAAACGTGCTAGGAGATGAATTATATTATCACAAGGGGGAAACATGCAACAAAGTGACGAATTTGGCTCAGCTCAGAATAAGGCCACAGGATAAAGTCATCAGCAGGATCGCAGCATCTCTCTGCTGCTGCGTTACTGATCTATTATTTCTCGAGCCCAACGTGGCATCACCAAAATTATCATCAAAACAAAGCTTTCCTGCACTGGTTAACTTGAACCGTTTCTTGAGGGGGAGACTTCGATCAACCTCTACCTTGTTCTTCTCTTTTCTCGCTTTACAGTTAGTTGGCAGCGCAGGAGGAGGGATCACTCCTGCCATCACTCGCCTTGCCTTCCTTTGCCGTATTCCGCATGCATTGCACAGAGACTGTCAAAATTAATCTTGATTCATAGATCATTTTTGGATATATATATACAGAAACAAGCTAATTCGTTAATTAAAAAGATAACTACTTTGGGCCCATTTGGGCCTCTTCTCCACAAAGGAGTCTTGGTAGTGTTGCAGTCGCTGCAGACTCGAATCATCTCGCCAGTCGAATCTATCATCTTCCTCACCAGTCGCGTCTCGGAAGGCATCCATTTTCCAGCTCTAGTTTCCTCCTGTTGAGGGGGTTGAGTAGCTTTGTGATCATGGCGGCCGCTGCCGAACAGAATGGCTTCGGGTTGATTTCCCTCTTCCTCTTCTTTTAGTGCTTGGTTCAGATCAAAGAGAGGCATGGGGAGATGAAACGGAGTGGTGGTTAAGGGTTAATGATCAGGAAAGGGCAATGAAGTTTCATGGAGCTAGGAGGCACTGAAAGATCAAGTGAGGCTCCTACCGCAGTGGGCTAATATTTAAACTGAAGACAGATCGAATGGCAGAACAGTATCTAACATTCTTCCAAGATCCATGCATGGCATAAAAAGGACGTATCATGATTGGAAAGGGATGATGGTGGGCATGTGTCGCTATTTGGAGAAGGGTATTTAATGCAAAGGGCAGGCAAAGGGTCAGGGAATAGGAGTAGCCTCCTGAGCCAACTTTGGCTCTTCTTTCCTGGCGTTTAACTTTTGCAGTGAAAAAGTTGGAAGCGTGAGCAGATCTCCGTGCCTCGTCCTTCAATGCCCACTATCTCAACGCAGTAATAACAGAATGCAAAGGGGGATTGAGGCGTAGGGCTCAATAATTGAAGGAGCGAATCCAAGGGAAGTGAGTCAGAGCCAAAAGACAACTGTACAGTGCACACAAACTGCTCTCTGCTCAACGGATCATATGCCGCTTTTCCTGTCCCGCTTCAGATTACAACTTTGGTCTTTGGAGCTTACGATGATGGTCCGTGTGGACTCGTCTTATTGCCCCCTCTTTCATACATCACATCCACTGCCCATTCTTTTCAAGAAATGATGGTTTAATCTTGCTCGTTCATCTGTAAGTATCATTCTGTCTTCTAAACCGAGCAAGTAATTAAGCTTTTTAACATTGCTCCACCAGTAACTTTGCTACCTGCCTGTTCAATTAGTAATGGATTTAGGGAAAGAATTTGAGTATTGTTGACGTCGGATAGAATAGTTGTTATCCTACGGACTAAAAGAAAAAAGGACTTTGGAGAAAACTAGATAAGAAATTGACAAACAAAGAGAAGTTGCCACCGTCTCTAATTTTTTTATTGAATTTTTTTATTAATAATCAAAAGTACCACCAAAAATAATGTTTCAATAGACCCTAAATAAAATTCTAACTTATAAAAATCAAATTAAAAATACTCTCAAACTCTAAAAATAAATAATTACTATAAATAATAAAAAAATATGTTCGGAGTCTCGAAAAGACATTAAATGATGTCTGATCAATCCCAAAGTGAATAGTTATAGATAAACCCCATAACAAATATAGATCTTTCATTAAAAACCAACTGTGTTTCGCTTTGATACCCGAGTCAAAAGTTATGGTTCATTAAAATTTGACCCTTTTGACTCAACTTACGTTAATCCTGCATCAATCGTCCCACGATAAAAAGAATTCATCCTCGAGTTCACAGAAGTATCATCAATATTCATTGAACAAAGACTCAAGTGCTTCACATTAAAAATATCAAGTGACTAGGTAGGCACAACTTGTATGCATTATCATTAATCTTCTGCAGTATCTCACATTATCCAATCTTTAAGTTTATTATGCTCGCCAACAGATAAATGATCACAAGTCACTGTAACCCAAACATAATCACTAACATCAATAAGCACCTGATGATGATAACTGTTAACTCGAGTCTTGTACTTTGTAATATTAGTCTCATGAATAGCCAATTTCATATGCTCATGAATACCCCGAAGATGCTCTGTCCCATTTGATTTAGGACTGAATCATCCTATACGTGGGACAGGGGCCAAATCCAACACCCCAGATGAGTTCCCCCATAGACAATCTCAAAAGGACTCAAACTTGTGGTCTTGTTTCTTGATCTATTATAGGTAAATTCTTCTTGAGGTAATATCAAATCTCATTACTTCAACTTAGTTCCTGTCAGACACTTAAGAAGATTGCTTAAATTTTGATTCACCCAATGGCGTAGCTAGGATCTTTAACTGTCTTGGGGTAAATTATATATATATAAAATAATGTATACATGTATAAAAGAAAACTCTTTTTTTTCTTTCCATCAAACCATATAAGTAGGGTTTTTATTAAATTTAGACTGTATTGGCTTTAATTGTTAGGTTGGATTGGGTTGTTATACTGAGCTAGATTGACTCCATATACTTAGATTTCAATTACTGGGTATATTAATTGATGGGTATATTGACTCTCATTATGGAGCTGCACTGGGGTGGAGCCCAGTGAAGCCTAGCCCTGCCTACGCCCTTGGATTTACCACCTCGGTCTAACCATCTGTTTGAAAGTGGTAGGCACTGCTAAAGTTCAACTATATTCCTAATTTCTCTTATAAGCTCTTCTAGAAATGATTGATGAACAATTGGTATCATGATCTAAATTTTTCTCACAATTAAAGGATGTTGGGCGTCTGGGTTGGCTGCTACGTGCGCTTCCCGATTTACCCTGGTGGCCAGTGGGAAACTTCCGTGGGACCGGACCGGTCACCCCCAGGGATTGAGTCCATGAGACTGACTGGGATTATCATTTTTTTTTAAGTTATGGATCGAGGAATGCCATGTAAATGCGCAATCTCCTTGAAATAAAGATGAGCAATCTGAACAACATCCATAGTCTTCTTGCAAACTACAAAATGTGTCATCTTAGAAAATCTATTAACCACAATTAGAATAGAATCCGAGGTTCATTGAGTGTGGGGTAAATCCAATACAAAATCCATGTTGACATTGAACCAAGAGGGCTTTAGGAGCATGTAAGGAAGTGTATAAGCCTGCATTGGTGAGAATCCCCTTAGATTACTGACATACATAACATCGGTCTACAAAGTGAATTACATCACTGGTCAACTTTGGCCAATAAAATTCAGCAGAGATAAGGCCTAGTGTTTTATCATGACCAAAGTGCCCCTCATTTTATGAAACTCACTTATAATTTTCTGCCTCGGTGAACAATCTTGAACTCACAATTACAATCCACAAAACAAATAACCATTATATATATGCAAAATAAAATCATGACGGTGACTATCATGTACCTTATGGAACATCCTTTTGAATGAAGGGTCAACTATGTACATATCAGCGAAAGCCTCAAAGCCTACAATTTTGGTACTCATCGTGATAAGTAATGAAGAGCGATAGCTCAGGACATCTATAATACAGTTTAGCCTCCCTGCTTGGTGTCAACATAAGGGTGAACTCCTATAAATAAGACACCCACTTAGTATGCCACTTATTTAGCATGTGTTGATCGTTGATGAACTTCAAGGCTTTATGATCAGTAAACAAAATGAACTCCTTCTATATTAGGTAGTATCGCCAATGCTTTAAGGAGTAAACAATGACATAGAACTCCAATTCATAGGTAGAATAATTATTTTTGGATCCAAATAGCTTCTCATTGAAGAAAACAATTGGACACCCAGACTAACTCATAACACCCCTTATACTAATGATGAATGCATCACATTGACCTCGAACACTTTGTCAAAATCAGGAAATGTCAAAACTCATACCTCAGTCATCTTCTACTTGACTAGTTGAAAGATAGTCTCTACCTCTTCAGACCACTTGAAATCACATCCCTTGAAACACTAATAAATCGGTAGTAGAAAGAAATCAATCCATGGAAACTTCTGACATCGTGCAAGGTCCTTAGCTGAGGTCACTCTAAGATTACATCTATCTTTAATTGATCTACACAAACACTATCGGTAGACACAATAAAGCTCAAAAAATTACCGATATAATAAAAAAGCAACACTTATTCTTGTTAACAAATAAACGCTCCATTTTCAATCTTTCAAAAATAGCATGGAGCTGATCAAAGTACGATGCCCAAGTTAGACTATAGATGAGAATATCATCAAAGTAAACCATCCAAACTTTATCATAAAAGGCTGTAAGATCTGATGAATATGTTGGGCACATTTGACAATCCAAAAGGTATGACCATCCAGTCGTATAACCCATGTTGTGTCTTAAATGTTGTCTTCCATTCATTTCCAGGCCTTATTCTAATTTAGTAGTATCTATTTTTAAGGTTAATTTTTGAGAAGACCCTTGAACCAGATAGTTTATTTGACATGTCATCCAAGTTAGAAATTGAAAATCTATACTTAACTAAAATCTTATTGATGGCTCGACTGTCAATACATATATGTCACGAACCATCCTTCTTTGGCACTAATAAGCCAGGAATTGCATATGAGCTCATGCTCTCACAAATATAACCTTTTCCAATAATTGTATCACTTGCCATTGCAATGCTTCAACCTCCGACTGAGACAATATGTTAGTCGATTAGCAAATTTGAACCCGAAACAAGATCAATCTGATGTTGTATATCTCTCATAGGTAATAACTTAGGAGGAAGATCCTCTGACATCAATTTGGCAAAGTCTCCTAACAACTGCTATACTTCGGCTTGTAAATTAGCATCTATGGCTATGACATTGCTCTGGCAAGCCAGCAAAGCATAGACTACGTCCCTATGCTCCATCTTATCTAAAAACCTAGATATGGAAAGCATATTAGTAATTGTGGCTACCAGAATTGGAGTAGTTCCTTCCTACCGTGATGCCAACACAATCTTCTTACCCTTTGATGTGAAGGGTGTAAGTGTTCTTCCACCTATCGTGGATAATTCTGTGATCATACTTCCAAGGTCTCCTCAACAATACATGACATGTATCCATGATCACCACATTACACTAAGCATTATCAAAATATTTACTGTCAATTGAAAAAGATACAAGGCATCGTTTGTCTAATGTTACCTTACTATCTTTATTCAGTCACAACAACTGTATGACTTTGGATGACAATTCGTCGTCAATTGTAATTTTTGAACAGCCTCCTCGAGCCCTACGTTCTCACAACTATCGCAGTCGACAATCATCTTGTAGACTTTATCCATAATGGTGCAAGTAGTGTGAAAAATATTGATTCTCAACCAATCATCCCTGGAATTGTGCTTGGGAGTTAGCAAACTCTTGCATACAACCAAGGTCTCATGGCCATCACCGTTAAACACCTCGTCAACTTCATCATCATCGTACACCAGTTCGCCAATTGCCTCCTTCTCATCTTCCACGTCTTTTTTGATAAATAAATTTTTACCTTTCTAATTAGTAGGAGCAGGTTTTTTTGCATTCGCTTGCCTTGTGTTCCTATTCACCACAACGATAACACTTGATAGGAGCCTTAGAATTAACCTGTTATGGTTGCTGCTGGTGTAAAGGACGTGAATCCCGATGGTGAACTGTCAACTGTTTTGGTTGCCTCTAACTATTGGTTTTCGATTATACTATTTTTCAACAGCAAGTGTATGTTGGTAGGTCTCTGAAACTATCCATAATGAATGAAGATTGAGGACATCTTGCAAGGGCTAGTACAACCCCCTAAGTATCGTGCCACTATCAGCTCCTCTATCTCAGATAAGTCATTTCGGGCAATTAACTCGTAGAACTCCTCTGTATAATCATCGATCGATCTCGCACCCTACCTCAATGTGTAGTCGCTGAAACAAAGCTTGGGTGTAGCCGAAATGAAGGATGTGACCCTTCATCTTTTTCTTCATCTTCTCTTAGTTAGTTATTTTGGCCTTGCCCTGTCAGTCTCGTGAACGCCGCAACTGCTCCCACCACACCGATGTTTGACCCTTAAAGTTTGATAGCAATAAGCTTCACTTTCATCTGATCTAGAACTTCTTTATATTAAAAAATCCGCTCCACTTCGTTAATCCAATCAATAAAGCCTTTTGCTTACAACGTACTAGAAAATTCGGGCAGATCAACTCGAAACTCGAGATCTCCATAAGCCTCCTCTTGACCACGGTGTTCCCGATATGTAGCACGATGTTGATATGGGTTCTCGAAAGTAGGCTCAAATTCATGATATGTAAGGCCAGGGGGTGCCCTGGCGCGACCACTCCGACGCTCAAGTCAGGGACGGTGGGAGAAAGAAGATGAACAGTAGAAGAACTTGAGCGTGGAAAAGAGTAGAAGAAGAGGAAAAAACTTACAGACTCAGGAGGGAGTGGTCATTTTAAGGAGAGATGAGCGTGTACATGTCACGTCACCATTAAGAGAGTGTCCCATCATGATTAATGAGATGTCAGGAACAATCGAGCACAATAGTCAAGAGTCTCATCTCTGGTAAGTAGCCGTCATGTCATTGCCCACGTGGGTGTCAGAAAGGGCGGCGATAATAAATGAAGGGCGTGGGCTGGTCAGAGAACATGATGGGACATGCCAGGGCACTATAAGGTGAGTCTGCTGAGGACTCGGATTTGGCCTGATGTGGAATCTGTTGAGGACTCGGATCGGCCTACTGAGGATTCGGATTCGGCCTGGGGAGCCTGTTGAGGATTCGGATTTGGCCTGGGGAGTCTGCTGAGGACTCGGATTCGGCCTACTGAGGAGTCTGCTGAGGACTCGGATTCGGCCTGCTGAGGAGTCTGCTGAGGACTCGGATTCGGCCTAGGGAGTCTGCTGAGGACTCGGATTCGGCCTGCTGAGGAGTCTGCTGAGAACTCGGATTCGGCCTACTGAGGATACGGATTCGGCCTGCTGAGGAGTCTGATTCGGCCAAAGGAGCCTGATTCGGCCAAAGGAGTGTCGAATGGGCGATTCGGCTACTAGGTGAGCCAAATAGATCCGGCTCTTTTTTTGGGGTAGAGAAGAGCTCGATCAATTCGAGCCCGTGGGTGTGATTGACTGGACTTATGGGAAGGACCAGGATCGGACTCGAGTCAAACCAGGGGCCCCTATGGGTTATTCCCGTAACATAAGCCTCCCCGCTAGTCTAGTCGAAGGGAGCATAAGTCGAACTGACTAGACTGAGTCGTTGCTCGAGTCCGATCTGCATCAAAGTCTAGTTTAGCAACTCGAATAGCTGTGTAGTTATGCCGAGTGGAGAAGTGGTGATCAGCGAAGGACACGTGGCGGTATATCATTCACCACGTCAGTTGCGCGGTATGGCGGTGAGCTCACATGGAGAGAGACAAGTCCTAGTCCGAATCAGAGTCTGGCATGAGGGCCCCGCTAACTGTACGATCGCAATTGGTAACCGAAGCGGTCTCTCAGCGGACACGTGGGCGTACGCCTTTCGACACATCAGCCCAAGGCGTGGCGGTGAGCATGCGCGCGTTAAGGTGAATGTCATTTCCAAGACTAAGGATAGTCTACTAGTTCGAGACCAAGGATATATAGCTCGATCCATGACTATGTCCGAGTCGGGAGAGGTGGAGCCCTGAGAAGGGCGATTGCTGATGGAGCATGTCCGAGACTTGAATAGAGCTCGATCCGCGACTATGTCCGAGTAGGGAGAGTGGTTGTGAAGCCTCGGATGAGTGGCTGAATGCCTGGATGAATGGCTGAGAGCCTGGATGAGTGGCTGAGAAGCCTCGGATGAATGGCTGAAAGCCTTGGATGAGTAGCTGAGAAGCCTCGGGTGAGTGGCTGAGAAGCCTCGGGTGAGTGGCTGAGAATCCTCGGGTGAATGACTGAGAAGCCTTGGATGAGTGGCTGAAAGCCTCGGATGAGTGGCTGAGAAGCCTCGGATGAATGGCTGAAAGCCTTGGATGAGTGGCTGAGAAGTCTCGGGTAAATGGCGAGAAGCCTCGGATGAGTGGCTGAAAGCCTCGGATGAGTGGCTAAGAAGCCTCGGATGAATGGCTGAGGAGCCTTGGCACGGGGAGGGCCTGTAGAAGTATCACTGGTATTAAGTATAGGAAATTCAATAAGACGTACAGTGATGCTTGGCTCTCAGGGGCGTTGGTAGTAAGGCTGGGAGATGCGTGGCGTTCCATGGCCTGATTAAGTCCTTGCCATCTGCATCGGCCTGAGATGTGTAGCGTCGATGTAGGGTCGGGCCTGGGCCTGAGCCTGGTGGGCCGGGGCCTGGTGGGCCAGGGCTGGAAGGGCTTGAGCCTGAGGGGACTGGGCCTGGTGGGCTGGGCTCTGGTGGGCCTGGCTTTGGTGGGATTCTGCAGATTCGAACAGCTTGCGGACCGGCGCCGGCGGAGCCTCCGCGGAAAGGGAGGGAAGTCGTGAAGGAGAGACCGGCGCTTCCGGCTGCTGTTTGGAGAGCGCTAGGACGGCAGAGGCCACCGCCCTGTCAAAATCTTCCTGCGTCATAGTGAGGGGAGGAGGTCGATGAGGATCGTCCATTGGCGTTTCAAATCCGGACGTTGTATGTTTCCCACAGACGGCGCCAAAATATGTTCCGGTTGAAACCAGCGGCTGGACAAGTCACTGGACCTTCCTCGTCGTGGGCGTGGAACAGGGGGAAGGGTGATGGGAGCTTCAAGGTCGTGGACCTTCGTCGGGGCTGTAGAACAGGACGAAGGGTCTGGTGCGCCTCACTCCTGGACCTGAGAACAGAGAAGGCGTGAGTAGGAAGGCCAGGGGGTGCCCTGGCGCGACCACTCCGACGCTCAAGTCAGGGACGGTGGGAGGAAAAAGATGAACAGTAGAAGAACTTGAGCGTGGAAAAGAGTAGAAGAAGAGGAAAAAACTTACAGACTCAGGAGGGAGTGGTCGTTTTAAGGAGAGATGAGCGTGTACATGTCACGTCACCATTAAGAGGGTGTCCCATCATGATTAATGAGGTGTCAGGAACAATCGAGCACAATAGTCAAGAGTCCCATCTCTGGCAAGTAGCCGTCATGTCATTGCCCACGTGGGTGTCAGAGAGGGCGACGATAATAAATGAAGGGCGTGGGCTTGTTCAGAGAACATGATGGGACATGCCAGGGCACTGTAAGGCGAGTCTGCTGAGGACTCGGATTCGGCCTGCTGAGTAGTCTGCTGAGGACTCGGATTCGGCCTACTGAGGATTCGGATTCGGCCTGGGGAGCCTGTTGAGGACTGGATCGGCCTGCTAAGGAGTCTACTGAGGACTCGGATTCGGCCTGCTAAGTAGTCTGCTGAGGACTCGGATTCGGTCTACTGAGGATTCGGATTCGGCCTACTGAGGAGTCTGCTAAGGACTCGGATTCGGCCTACTGAGGAGTCTGCTGAGAACTCAGATTCAGCCTGCTGAGGATCTGCTGAGGACTCGGATTCGGTCTACTGGAGTTTCGGATTCGGCCTACTGAGGAGTCTGCTGAGGACTCGGATTCGGCCTACTGAAGAGTCTGCTAAGGACTCAGATTCGGCCTTGGGAGTCTGCTGAGGACTCGGATTCAGCCTGCTAAGGAGTCTTTTGGAGGATTCAGATTCGGCCAAAGGAGTGCCGAATGGGCGATTCGGCTCAGCCTCGCCTACTAGGTGAGCCGAATGGGCGAGTGATTTGACTTTTTTTTTGGGTAGAGAGAGAGAGCTCGGTCAATTCGAGCCCGCGAGTGTGATTGACTGGACTTATGGAAAGGACCAGGATCGAACTCGAGTCAAACCAGGGGCTCCTATGGGTTGTTCCCGTAACAATCAAACCAAAATTAATATACTCCTACAAGTCTCTTTAATGTATATATGCCCTCATATCTGAATTTGACAATGTAAATTAAGAACAATGAATTTTAGAATGTGTAGAGTAAAAATTTGAATGTGGAAAAAGAAAGGGGTATAATGGGAATGTGATACATGTTTTTGGAATTATGAAAGTTGGGTACATGATATAGGTAATATTGAAACTTCCTCCCGTAATTTAGTAACATGTCGAAAATCTTTCTTCGCTCGTTAGATATCAATCATCATTTGTTTTATATCTTTCGGTTCCAAAGGTTGAAGTATTAAGAAAGTTGTCAAATTTTAACAAATTTGGGTTGCCAAAGTGTGACTTCAAGAAAGATTATCCTATTTTTGGGAATTGAACAAATTTTATACATCTACAAAAATCAAGAACTACATTGCTCACATATAGGAATGAATAGTTTGGGCTCTCGAGGCTACGGTGCAATGATAAGATATTTCTGTAGTTAATCAGATATCCATGGGTCAATTTTTATCTACAATACACTGCAAATTAATTTCTTTCAATGGGAAGACTAGAACTCTGGACGGTTGACTGTGAAGTGACGCATTGTTGTTTGTGCTCCCGATTTTACCAACTTGGTGATCTGTGGAAAATTTTAGTGGGATGAGATCTATCATTAATGTGCGAATCTATAAGTGCATAGTATCATCAAGTAATAAAATATCATCCTTTGGAATGTTAAATCAAGTACTAGTTTATTATGTGAAGTACTTATCTAAATGGATTCAAATCGAAAGAATCGGATATGAAAGAAACAAATTAAGAAAGCAAAGAAGAGTTTATGAAAAATCAATTTTGGGAAGCAATTACAGGACTTCGATTTCACCACAATGATAGTTGACACCCTAAATACAATTCACTCTTTTATCTCTGTAATCGATAAATATGAATGTGGTCTATCTCGAGGTACCCAATATCTTCTATCGAATAATACTGAGTATCTACCTAAATACAGTGCATAGTTTCAAGGTAATCTTACTAGAACGAACACTTTCTCAAAAAGGCTCCAATCATGATGTCTCACAATCCTCTAAGTGTTATTCCCTACTTCGTGACATCGAATCAGGATAAACTCACTAAGCTTTGTGATAGCCAATGGTGCTTTTGTGAGGTTTTAAACTACTTTCGTAAACAACCTCTCAAGTCTCAAACTTAGGGGTCGGAGAATTAGGTTTATCTCTCGGTTTTTCTCTGCATTCGTGTAGTATGAAAACACACGCTAGTGTCATAGTCATATATACATACTAAAGTCAGATCATAAATCAAATATGTCATGTGATAAAATAGTTGAATTAAATAAAAACAAGTATCAATGTTTACATTGTGCTACTCTCTAATCTTAGAATTAAGAGACCACTCCATGACGTACAAGTAAAAGACATGAAGAATAGCATTCTACAACTCAAATCAAAGAGAAAAAGAGAGAAAGCTTAGTCATGATGCCCATAGTCATCTTCGAATTGATCTCCAAGCTTCTCGATGGATGAAATCTCAACGACTCCTTGAAATGACTCTCTTCTAGGATTCTCTATCACATGGAAACCCCTCGATAGAGAAGGGGAATCCCCTGATCCTAGATATCTTAAATTGACGCCCCTTTGATTCTTTTATAGCTTCTAAGGATTTCAAAAATTAACAAACTTTCCTAAAAAGTTAGGGGCACTTTTCTAAAATACAAAATTTTCTTAAAAATAAAAGGTTGTAAACACACGATCTACAACCGTATTGGGAAGCACGGCCTGATAGTGCGACACTTTGAAAAATTCCTCACTAGCACACAGAGGGGAACACGGTCGTGATGGCCAACATGGCCAAACCATGTTTTTTACTAGAGTTTTCTTTTGTTGCTCTATTGTGCATCTAACTCCAAGGGTGATGCATGCCCATGTCAAGAGATACGACCAAATTGTGCACCATGCTGGAATGCATGTTCCAAGGCTATTTTGCTTCGATTAAGCTTCAAATTCACGTTTTGTCAAATGAAAATGCACAAAGAATAGTTCTCCGAACTAAAAAGATAAAAATAATATAAAAACAATGAAAGTATGTGAAATATGCTCATGTAATGAAATGAATACATGCTCAACAATATCGAAAATATGTATATGAAACACACACATCAGCCACATTGAGGATTAGTCGATTCAAAGAGCTGGATACCTGAATTACCAGAAAAAGAAATTGTTCCGGTTGGAAAGTGCGTCTGGACACGTCACCAGACCTTCCTCGCCGTAGGAGTGGAGCAGGAGGGGACTGAGGGCGATGGGAGCTTCAAGGTCGTCGAGACCTGCGCACACAAAGAACGTGAGTAGGAAGGCCAGGGGATGCCCCCGGCGCGACCACTCCGACGCTCAAGTCAAGGACGGTGGGAGGAAGAAGATGAACAGTAACAGAATGAGCTTGAGCGTAAAGAGGAGTAGAAGTCGGAGAGAGTTACCTGCCAAGGGAGGGAGTGGTCGTTTTAAGGGGAGATGAGCGTGTATACCTATCACATCATCAATTAAGGAATATCCCATCACGATTAATGAGGTGTCAAGAACAATCGAGTTCTTTGTCACATTGTGAGAAAGAAACCATCTTGTCGTGATCTGTGGGGGTGTCAGAGAGATGGCGGCAATTAATAAGGGTGTGACCTTGTCAGAGGTCATGATGGGATATGTCAGGGCACTGTAGGGCGTTTTGTCTATTTGACTTGACTTGGCTTGATAAAGGATATACGCAGCGGGGATGGCGATTCGGCGACAGGGGAGCCGAATGGGGGATTCGGCGACGAAGGAGCTGAATGGGGGATTCGGCGACGAAGGAGCCGAATGGGCAATTCGGCAATACGGTAGCCGAATGGGCGATTCGGCAATACGGTAGCCGAATGGGCGATTCGGCAATGCGGTAGCAGAATGGGCGATTCGGCGATTCGGCGATGAGGTGACCGAATGGGAAATTCGGCGAAGAAGGAGCCGAATGGGCGATTTGGCGATGAGGTGGTTGAATGGGCGATTCGGTGGTGAGGTGGCCGAATGGGCGATTCGGCGAAGAAGGAGCCGAATGGGCGATTCGGCGGTGAGGTGGCCGAATGGGCGATTCGGCGAAGGAGCCGAATGGGCGATTCGGCGATGAGGTGGCCGAATGGGCGATTTGGCGAAGAAGGAGCCGAATGGACGATTCGGCGAAGAGGTGTGATTCGGTTCCTTTCGAAGTATAGAAGGGGCCTGTGGTGATGGTTGACCGAACCTGAGGGAGGGGCCCAGGATCGGACTCGAGTCATATCAGGAGTCCCCTAGGTTATTCCCGTAACAGAAATGAATAGTTTTGATCGTTGCCAATGTTACTACTACTTTGCACTAGAAGAGGAGGTTACTGTTCTCCTGAAACATTCCAATGGTGATATATTGGAGATTACTTACTCTAAATATGATCGAAAACATTCTCAATCAACCAACATACCTTTATGAGAAAATTTTCAATCAAAATATCTTAGCCAATACATCTCATGAGAATATCTCCAATCAACCAACATATACTATGGGAATATCCTTGATCAGAAACATCCCCGCAAATCCAACATACCTCATGAAAATATCTTCGACCAGAAATATCCTCACTCAGCTAACACACCTCGTGGGAACATCCCTAATCGGAAGCATCTTTGCTCAATCAACACACACTATGAGAATATCTTCAATCGAGAATATCCCCACTCAACCTGCACGATAGGATTATCCCGACTGGGATACATCTTGGCAACACTGGCACACTATAAGAACATTTTTTTCCTGAAACATCTCCGCTTAGCCAACACATCTCATGGGAACATCTTCGATCGAGAACATCCTCGCTTAGCCGACACATACCATGGGAACATCCTCATACTATAGACAACACCTCCTAGACATACAACCCTCCAACCTCTCTGACAAACCCTGACAAGTATAGTTGACAGAGTGATGACTATCAATAACCTCCTCTGCGTGTCGTCAAACAGGCAACCAACAAAGCCTGGCGAGCAGCTAGCCTAGTAGTGATAAGCTTACGAAGATGATGTTATCGCCTTTGCCAATCAACAAATCCTCGATGAAGATGGTCAGGGATAGG
>NC_133881.1:12520460-12536436 GCF_044706935.1 Curcuma longa
CTGGCCTTTATATCTCGGTGCACGATAGGAGGTTTGGCTTCGTAGTGTAGAAATGCCAAGCCACGAGCAACCCCAATGCATATATTGTATCTAGTCCTCCAAGTGAATTGAATGTTACTGTGACCCCTACCTAGAAGTTAAGTAAAATCCCCAAAAGGAATTCAACAAAAGTGAATCCACTGTCTGTGTGTTGCATGAAAAAAAATATAGATTTAAGTATCTAGTTGGAAGTTGAAAAATACCAAGAAGTGTTTGTGCTAGGCTGTTATTTTCAACATAATTGTACACTAGGATTCTGTAATCTTCTTCCACACAGCAGCCATAGATTCTAACCAAATTCTCATGAACAACATTGGCTATTGTTTTAAGCTCATTCAGGAACTCCTGCACTCCCTGTTTGGACTCACTGGAGAGCACCTTTATGGCAACAACCAATCCATCTTTAAGCTTTCCCTGCATAAGTAGATCAAGAATATGATGATCTTTCTTTTTTGCTTATGGCAATTACATATGAAGGTTGGGTGAGTACCTTGAATACATAACCAAAACCACCTTCACCAATTTTATTGGCGAGACTAAAATCTTGAGTAGCTTGTCTCAGTTCATTGTAGGAGTATATCTTTACATCTTCCACGCCAGCTAGTTCTGCAATCAATACCAATACCAGCACCAGCTCGATCAGTGCTTTGTGCTTGTGGAAGCGGCCAAATCATACGACCAAAGAACTGGATTACCTTGAAAACTTGGATGCCTCTGGGACGAACTTTTCTTTCTAAATAAGCAAGAGAAACAAGGCATGATTAGTGAATTAAGCCAATCAGCTTTTGGTGCCTGCAGGAAGAAAACATTGAAATTGAATTTCTGAAGAAATCTATCATAATAACATCTTTTTGTTCTTAGGTTAATCTGTGTTTCTGGATCTTGTAAGTAAATATCAAAGGAAGGCGAATCTCTTTCAACTTGATCTCAACAAAAGCTACAAGGCTCCCATCTCTCCTACCAACCTGGACAGCGGATCGATCCTAAACGCAGGAAAAACTTTTGCGTGAATGGGCAAAATTAAGAAAAGACTGAAGAGCTCGAATGTGCTCCCTCTCGATTCAACGCCCTTGCCTTTTGTAAAATCGCTGCTAACAAGATCACAGCAGCAGCAGCAATACCTCTATATATATCCCCAACAGATAATTCACAAACAAACAATGGAAAAAAAAAATCAGTGGCCGAAAAAGGAGTTGTTCTTCGTGATGATAATAAATATATAAAAAAAAGAAAATCTATGCTCGAGGGGCATCCAACATCTGAATCTAGAACAAGAACAGCAAGGAAACAGAGCGCATGCCCTTTCCCTGCGCAACTTAAAACAGTAGTCTACGCCGCGCGCGTGTGATGGGGAGACCGAAGGTGTGCGCCGTAATATTTTTCTTCATTGCAACTATTCGTCGTAGACAAATCCTCACATTCATTTTCTTTCACCAAACCTTTCCTGTTTTCCAGTAAATTCAGAAGAAAAAAAAAATAAAGGGCCGAAATTTAAAGATTTTTTTGGGCACGTGAGCTCCCTACCTCCCGAGTTGGTAGCAATAAAAGCTTGCGGTAAATTTATAATTTTTTTTTTTTTTTTTTTGAGAAGTCAAAAAGTAAAAACTATCAAGGTCCTTTTCCACGGCAACTTCAAGCCTCATTACGTGGTCAAGGAAAAAAGGCTTAAATCTTAAACCGTGTTCCCATCAGTGCAGTGGATCCGATTCCAAGATTTTGTCCACCGTTATCTTTTTCAAACCGTACGACTCAGTAGATATTGCTGACATTTTAATTGATTTTTATATAATATTTTTATTACAATTTCAGACGGGATCCTCTCACGTTACGACAAAAAGAGATCTCTTGTTGGAATATTTTGCAAGTTTCTTCTCATCTTCTGCCTCTGGCATTTGTGGGCCAGCCTTTAGCTACATTTCATTAAACATAAGTCGCAACTCTGACTAATCATTCGTGCTTTTGATTTAATATATTTTCTGCGGTTGAAATTTCCATGTGCAGGTTAAGTTGAAACAGTTTGAACTATAATAATTTTATTCAGATTAGTATATATTGTATAAAGGTATTTTAGGATAAAAAATATGATAAAATATAATTTGAATATTTTTGAAATCGAGCATATTTGATGTCCAAAAGGATGTTCGTATCTCCACGATGATGATGACACCAAATGGCTTTGTTCTTGGGCTTAATAAGTAACCCCATATTCATGTGCCTACACGATGACACCAAAGTTAATAAGATTTAAGCAAGATTTCACAGAGAACTAAGACTAGTTAACGAGGATCATGTTACTGCATAAGTAAGGTTTAAGAGGTATTCTTTTAATTTAAAATTCTTTTAGTAATCTATTTAGCTCTTCGAACTGATTAATTCAAGAAATGACAAGTTTCGCTCTAAGAAAATTTTCTACTGATCATCATAATAAATTGGAAAGTGTGAATGATGTGTTGCTTCGCAGCCAACATTCTAGGATTTTCTTCTCACTAGAGAAAATAAATCCGCAATTAATTGCGGAAGTGCTTTGCCATTGTACCATACTCCCGAAGATTAGGGATACTCTCTTAATGAACCTATTAAGAAAGGAAGGAAGTACAACTTTCTCAAATCACGCGCTCCAGATTGAGAATGATAAGGGTCAAGTTTATAATATAAAATAAACGCTTTTTGGGAAGTAACTCAAGTTTATTATACATTTTAATTTTTTAATTGTTCCTTTGTTTTACAATTTGATGTTCTGATTTGGTTTTTAGGTATATTCAGGACACTCATGAGTACAAGACTTAATATGTCTAGAGGAACAAGCAAGAACCATAACTTGCTCATGGTAGGCACTACGGTTGTGGTTCATCCAAAAATGAAAAGCTAGAAATTTTATGGAGACAACATCAACCACGACCTATTTGTGGTGGGCACCGCAACCATGACCACTTTGTGCATTGAAGAGTTCTTTTTTTTTTTCCATTTGGTTATAATCCAAGAATGTGATTACCTTGGCAGCCTAAGGTTTCTACTATTCTAAAGGTTAATGAAAGTTTTTTTCATAATTATCCTTCGATTTTAAAACTAAGTTAATTGAACTGTACCGTGAAATCTAATTGAAACCGAGTTAATTAATTCAATAAATTTTAATTTAAATACTTATAAAATTAAAAGAGATAATTTATTTTAAATTTTAAAAAATAAAATTAATAAATTATTTTATTAATTTAATAAATTATTTTAATGAATTATTTTATTAAAAATATATATTTATTTTAAATTTAAAAAATAAACTTAATAAATTATATTTATTAATTTAATGAATTATTATATTAAAATAATCATTTTAATGAATTATTTTATTAAAATAATTATTTTAATGAATTAATTTATTAAAATGTATATAAATTTATTTTAAATTTTAAAAAATAAAATTAAAAAAATTATATTTATTAATTTAATGAATTATTTTATTAAAATAATTATTTTAACAAATTATTTTATTAATCTATATATATATTTTTTAAATTTAAAATATAAATAAATTATAATTATTATATATATTATCAATTTATTATCATCATTAATAATATTATTATTAATATTATTAATTTAATTTATTCTAAAAATAAATTGAATCAAACGATATTATACCTCATAATCTTGATTATATGATTACCTAATAATCACATAATCAAAGTTATGTATTATAACTTGAACCAAATGCATCCTGATTTTCAGAAAGGAGAAAACACTAGTGCTCACGATTTGGAGTAGGGACTCAGGGGTTGCTAAACCACGTTAAACTTGGTGTTCCTTATTATCTTATTTTATTTATTATTCTACTATGTATTTTAACTAACTTTGATAGAAAAGAAAAAGAACGATGAAAAAGTGATTATGCTATTTACCCCATTCTATTGTCAAAGTGACCCTACACCACTCAGGCTCGGGAGTCAGTCGGTGTTCAATCATAAAGCCCTTGTGATTAGTATTATATCCCATAAATGCACATATAATAGATTGAGTAAAAAGTTTGTGGCATTCATGATGAGGCAAATGAATGATTTACACAACTAAATGTATGTAAATGTCCATACTAAGAATGTTATTGATAAAGATGAAAATAAAAAGACTCAAAGTATAGTGTTTGAGAAAGTAGTCTATTGATAAAATAAATGATTATAGATCTATTCAAAATTTGGATGGAATAAAAGTTTCAAATAACAAAGAATGGATAACTTTTAGAAGATGATTTTTTCACTTCACCACACCATTTTATTGATAAAAATATATTTGGTCATAGTCAAATCTTTCACTTTGGACTAGTCAATTCCTTTGATTCTATTTTATTTATCAAATATCAAAGCTATTAAATTTTATGATAAATATTGTTGAATTATGTTATAAATATTAATAAATTATATGAATTACGAGCAATGATAGACTGTATGAAAATACAGTATGAAATCCAAACATGACACACACAAGGCATAGAGGTGGGATTCATGCTTTGTGTGTATCATACTGGGATTTCATGCCGTCTATCATTTTTCTTGACATATTAGTCATTATTAAATTAAAAAAAATTGAGTTCTTAATAAAGAAATATTCAACATTCGCCTCTCTAGTTAAATTATAGACTTATTACTACATTTTCGTTTGCTAAATGTGAATGAATAAAAGTTACCATATAATTATTGTACAGTTGACAAAATGTTAATAGCACATGACTTCTTTGTTTTTTGTCAGTGGTTGACATTTATTAAAAGACTAATATGAAAAGTTGACTTTTTTAAAAATAAGAAAAATTTGGCGACTTGTGGGATTTTGCTAGGTGGCTGCACGGTCTTACATATTGTCAACGCAGGAATCCAAATAAATCATTCTCAAACATTTAGTGAGACAAGCGATTGATTTAGCATTTAAAAATAATTATACAGAGAGAGAATTATTACTGAACATCCATTCATGGAAAATACATGTGTTAAATTTTTTTTTTAATTTTCATTTTTTATGTAAAAATTAAAAATAAGATTTAGATAAAATCTTATTTCTGAACCCTAAATTCAAACCTTAAAAAAATTTCTTATCTATTTTATCCTTCTACCTTATCATATAAAATTTTTTATTTATTATATATATATTTTTATAAGTCAAGTATTCAATTCTTGTGATTAATCCACTACTTACTCACCTTATGAAAACTTTTCATGAACCATCAAAATCAAAATAAATCCGAAAACACAAATAGATTAAGTCAGACACGGTCTAAACACAAATAAGATGACAAAATGTTCCCCTGACATGCAGATATAGCAATATGCACAACAAATAAGATGAAATCCACAAATTCCAAGTGCAAGTGCAGTATATTCATAATATGATTCACAATCTGTTGGCCTCAGAAGCAGAATAGGGAGTCCATCAAGGCAAATTCCACTAGATGGCATATTCAAGGATGCTTTCTTGGATAAAACATAAATCACAATTGAATGAAAAATTACCCCACTTAGAGTTAAATAAAACACTGAAAAATGCAAAATCTATGAAATACTTGGAAGGCTCATGGTTGTTCCACGACAAGTCAGAGAATTTCTTAATAATCGTCTGTTTAAGGAGGCCGCAAAGAGAATTCATTTCCGGCGAATCTTGATATTTAAAGTCCATTGAAGCCTTCCTTCTGGGCGGGGTATTTCCCTGGGAAGGCGCAGGGGCACTTCGTGCTCACCCAGGGATGAGAGTGGGGATGGTAGGTGTAGGTTGTCAGGATGGATGTTCACAGCAAGTTGCCTCGCAACCTGCATATATGCATTAGATGCTCGCTCCAGATAATGGAACAAAAACAAATTCATGTAGAGTGATTGTTCCATGTAGATATGACAAAATCAAAATACTTCCAGGACAATCATGTGGATTTATAACTATGATTTCGTTTTGTAATTACAATTTCACAGGCAGTGGGGAACATGGATTCGTTGTAAGTTGAGAATAGTTTCCTTTCAGAATTTCAACAAGGTCATTCACATTTCTAGATTCACATTTGTAGAACCACACGAGTTTAGACACTTTTGAGCTGGCATTATAAAATGCATACTGATAGGATTGGCCGCTAAGACATGAACTTCATCTTTGCAACAGACAACAAATTGAGTACCCGGCATTTTACTTTAGCATGTGAAGAATATCTAGCAGAATCAATGGGTAATAACTATCATTCTTCCTAACAGAAACTAGTGTATATGCACACATTCGACCCAAAGGAACTTTGCAGTGTGCTGATTTCCAGATGTGTGCACTAGCATGGATCACATGGATATGCACAGATATGAAGAATATACACACAAACAAGTGATATAAACACAATAAAGTGAGTTAAATTTGTTGTACCTCAGCTACAATTTCATCCTTGTTTACAGGTGTTGGGATCTCATTGTCAACTTTGATGTACCTCCACAAGGTCTACAGGCAATATTTGGACATGCAAATTTAGCATGTGTAATAATGTAATACATAACAGCTCAAATGGAAATCAGTAAAGAAAAATAAGTGTACTAGTATTCACAGGAATTATCTCCATCAGCAAAAATACAGTTAGTTTTCATCAAACAACAAAATAATAAGATGAACTTGAGACAGTAAATACAGTTAACAATTTGCATGTATTAACTAGTATATGAAGAATCCAAAAGATCGTACAGGAGGAATACTATCCTAGTAAACCTTGCCCAAGAGGAGGATAATTTCACATTGGCCCCATGGTTCACCAACAGATACAGTCTGAATGGGCCAGGTTTGAATGGGGCAAGTTGCCAAAAAAAATTCTAGTTTTACAACAAAATACTACTTCCAACAAGCATTCTAAATCAGACATCATTATGGATATCCACAAAAACAGTACTCACACTAAAGTGAATCCAAACATCCATATGAGAAGCGACAATACCCTGATATGACTTGCGTGTGTAGGAGAAGTTTGCATGTTAAATGACAATCTAATAAGCTACAACTATCTCAATGTAGACTGCACTAAAATGTACTGTGATGATATCTTTGTATTTTAAATTTTAGATATTTTGAACTATGAGCTCCATGTTAGTCAATGATTCTACAAAGAAAAATAGATCAATATTCTTGGAGATGTCATTAGTAAAAAACACTATAAACATACAGGTTTCTCCCATCAATCTCTTCTTGTGAGCATCTACATGTCAATTAAGGCAAATAACTCAAAGGCTTAAGGATTTTAAGCTTGTATATTTGAAATATACGACATTCATCATTCAAAATCCATTTGTAGAATTAACTCTTAATAAAGTCCACATAAATAAATCTTACAGATACTGTGATAAAAATAAATTCATTTGATGGAGCAACAAACATCAGCAGATTGCACTCACAAGGCGAGCATTATCAAGACGCCTTGCCGCTGCCTGATATTCCTTCAATTTTTCTTGCTTTGCCTATTGAAATATATGCATAGAGCAATTTTAAAAGATTGAAATATAGTTCGACAAAGCTTATGGACTACACTTGCATTGAGATAAATGGTAAGTGATTCATAAGAACGAGAAGTTTTATATACAATTTCCTGGGATTGGCATAAGGAACAAGAAATGTAAATTGACAGTTAACAATTATTCTTCTAAATATACTGAGATACAGTAGCTCAGCACCAATTCACAAAAAATATAATTCAAAAAGTTATAATCATAAATAACAACAACAATCAAATCTTATCCCACTAGGTGGAGTCAGTCATATGGATCTTTCTACGTCATTGGGCTCTATCCCCTACTATATCATCATAAATAACAAATTTCAAAATATTAAACAAGAGAAATCTCCATTAGAATACACATTATAGCAAGTCGCATCCATAATGCAGATGCAGGTATAGCATATTATACCAGAAAGTATATTCTAAAACCATACACCAAACAAATGAGTCAAAGCATGAGATGGTGTTGGTTGTGATTTATTACAACAAATAAAGATGCCATAATTATGCTAAACAGTAACTGAGAAATACATGATCTAAATCTGCAAACAACTTGATCATATAGATTACATAGGTATTTTGATAAAGAGTTCCTTCCAATTAGCAGCAGCCAAGTCTTTATAGAACATTTCCTTGAAGTCTGTCGCTTATGATATAAATAATAAGAAAAAACAGAAAGAAAACAAATAATTGCAATGATCAGAACTAGTATAGGCATAACCAAACAAAAACGAAACATATATATTAGTTCTACCATATCATATATTGTGACATAAGGTAAACATCATTTCCAGAGGATATTGCATTCTTCCCAAAATGCCCACATTTTTCCATCCATAGTGATTTTCCATAAACACTACAACACTCTGAAAATATTTTATGTGAAACAAATGGAGCCTTAGTCTTTATTCTTCTTCCCTATCCCATGTTATTGGTAGGCGCAACATCTTTGAGATCGTGAGAGGATGTTAGATTGTGATTCTGATATTGGTAGGAGCAGCTTCTAAGATCACAAGAGGATACACAATTGTGATTCACGAATGACATACAAGAGGATGGGATCATCAAGTGAGGGGTTAAATAATTAGTTTATATTTATAATTTTTATTAATAATTGGGCAAAAATCAAGAGGGTGCCCCTTATTTTAATTATCATTTGATGCCCCATGTTGAAAAAATATCAAAAGAACGCTCCAATCTAATTTTTCATTACTAGAGTAGTCCAATATTGTCATAGCAGCTTTGGCTAAAACTGCTCCAAAATTAAACAAAAATTGCTTCGATATTGGTTAAAGTTGCTCTAATATCGATCACAATTGCTCGAACATTGGTTAAAACTGCTTCAATGTTGTCAAAACTACTCCAACGCTCATCACCTTTGCTTTGACGTTGGTCAAAATCACTTCAATGTTTGTAAAAACTGATATTAGTCAAAAGTGCTCCACACTGTAAGAGTTTTGGCCAAAAACTGCTACAGCAGTGTTAGACAAGTTGAGTTAAGAAGGTAATTTGGGAAGAAAATTTAGGGTGTTGTTTTGAATTTTTTTCAACATAAGACATCTTGTTGACGATAATGAAAATAAAGGACTCTTTTATTTTTTTTCCCTTCGTAATTAACATTAAGATGCATTGTTAGCAATAATTTAACAAAGGTACAACTTAAAACTAAAATAGCATCTAGATAAGCAAATGGCATAGACACAACACTCTAATATTCCATATTGGCAAATTGCACAATGGCTAATATGTTTGTTATATTTTAAATTGTTTATTAAAAAATTAATTTTATTAACTATCTAATAATTATAGCTTTATTTTTAGAAGTAAATCAATTGGAAGGATCTTAAAGGAGTATAACTCATTAAAATTCATCTTAGCGCACTTTGATAGGTATTGAAGCATGCTAAGTCTCCACAGGATATGCACTGTGGCTATATAAGTTTGGCCAGAAACCAAAACTCCAAGATGGGCATAATTTATACCTTGGTTTCAACAATAAAATAAAGGAAAATATGAACAAATCATGAACATGCAAAAATGAACAATCAAAATAACAGTTAAAAATCACTGGTACAGCACTAGATAAGAAATAAGGAGATTCAAGTAAGATTTACTGGTTTTGACTAATCATCAAGATTTTATGTACTGGAAAGGGAAACTCATGAAAAGGTCTCACACTCACCTTGCTATCTGATGTTTCATCTTGCTCTTTGACTTGCTCAGTGATTGGAGCTTCTTTTGCCAATTCCCCTTCATCCCGTTGGTAAAGCTATAAAAAAAAAATATTGTAGCATGTGAAGGTCTCACAGAAAATTGTTTTTTTTTTAATTTCTCTTTGCTTATTTTCTTGTTCAGTGCCTTTTGCATGATAATAGAAACCAGTATAAGATACACTATAAAAGAAGTAATGGCATACTATTATATTAGGAAGAAAAATCAGAGTTAGCAAAAAGATTTATGATGGCACAAGCAGGAATAAAAAAACCAGACAGACAAGGAACTGCAGCAAGGCAAGATCATGACACCAGCTAAAATTTCAGTTCGTTTTGGTATCACTTTTTTTTAAAAAAAAAAAAAGAAACTAATTGTGTTTCAGTGTAGAGAATCTACCAAACAAACAACGTTTGCTTTAGTTCCTACCACTCACAAACTCAGCCAAAATGATAATACAATTTAAATTATTTTCATTCAAAAACAACACATTTAGCTAAAAAACAACAATTTTAATTATTCAAACCCAACTGAACCAAAATGTTCAGTTTTTTGTGGTTCGGTTTGAATAGACAATTTGCTTCGGTTCCTGAAAATTTTACTTAAACATTTCGCACTATCAAGTTTGTGTCATCTCTTAATATGATATATCAGGGCACCCATTTTGAAAAGTGAGAGGTCTCACTGGCTTCACCATCTACAATGTTAAAAGAGATTTAAATATATTCGAAATCAACATTAGCAATTCCGTTTGTCCTAGGCAACATTTACCTATAAGGAAGATGTTGTTATGGTATTTTTAGACAAATTTATTGGTATGATTAGGTTTTAATTGACCCATCATCATGCTTATGTCGCAACCAAAGGCAATTGCGTACCTCAAACTCCTACATAGTCAAAGGATATTCAATCCGAAAACACAAAAGAGAAAGACAAGGAGCGGACCTTGCGTTGCTCCCGCATGAGGAAAGCATACTTCTCTATGTTTGGGACGGCGAGCAGCTTAGGCATCAGGTGGTTGCGGAAATGCCCTGGCGCCACCTTCACGGTCTCCCCAGCTTTCCCCAACTTGTCGATCGTCTGATGGACACGGACAGAATCACGCAAACGGATGTTGAACTAGGGAGAAGGACGTAAAGGTGATAGCCATACCGTGGTGAGGATCACCTCGAGCTTTCTGTGGCGAACGCCTTGGGCGGAAAACAAGAATGGGTTGGTGATATTAGCGGAGGACGATGCCTGCGATCCAAGGAGGTGGCGGAACACAGCAGCTCCACAACAGCGAGCGGGCGACATGTTGGAGGCCTCGGCTGCCGCGATGGTCGCCCGAGGAAACCGAGAAGAGGGAGCGGAGAAGCTCGATGAACAAGGGTTTAGGGATTTTACAGGTGATCGGATCATGGCCCGTGATCCACACGTGACACGTGACATGGCAAAAATCCGATGGTCAGCCAAACGGAGTCGAATCCGATGGTGGAGAGCTTTCAGCGGAGGATGAATAGAGAGAAGGGTTGCATGAGTTAAAATTACCATGGAGCGCTTTCAATGAATATTTGGAAATAACAAAATGTTATTTAATTTTTTTTAAAAATAATTCCACAAATATTGAACGTGGTGGGTCGGTACGGTATATCAAATTTTACATAGGTTAACGTATACAGACTTAAAATTAAAATAGAAAATTTATACCGTTAAATTACAATTTAAATTTAAAAATTATAATTCAAATTTCGGTATTTTCGGTATAATCCATTTAAATAATAAATACTTAAATTTTCAGTATATTAAATTTAATAATATTTAAAATTTTGGTATACTGATAATTTCGGTATTCGTCTTATTATACCGAAAATGTTGCTACTACTGAAATGACCGACTATGCCCCGTCAATGATAATCTGTCATGTATTTACCCACTCAACTATGAATTGACCTATTTAACTGCTCCAATGAATAGAGAGAAGGGTATGCCGAAATTTAAAATTACCGTGGAGCGCTTTCAATGAATATTTGGAAATAACGGGCTTGTTATTTAATCTTTTTTTAAAAATAATTCCACAAATATTGAACGTTAAGCAAATAGATGGAAGGGTTGCATAATTTATAATTACCATGGATAAATATTTGGCAAAAACAAAAAAGCACTCTTTATTTTTTTATTATCGTTAAAACATACGCTCATTCACTGACTCTCTCTATTTAATATATATACCGTACGCGTTTGATTCTACTCACGCGTTGCGTGATAGAAGATTCTATACGCCCGAAATAAAAATAGAGTTACTTTTTTTAAATTTATAATTAAATTATTTAAATTTTTTTAGATTTAAAAATTGGATTATAATATTAAATATAAAAATTAAAATAAATAAAATTTAATTATTCATGAAGTGTATAAGATAAGAAGTGCAAAATAACAATATGATACATCCTATGAACAACTAATTTTTTTTAATTATATTTAATACTATAACTGAACCCTTAAATTTTAAAGAAAAATTCTTAAATGATTTAAGTGTAAACCAACAAATAAATAAATAATAAAATAAAAATAAGCACTTTTTACTATTTCAAATGCCCGAAAAATTTTCAGACTCTCGAAATCTAGGATATTAGAATTATATATATATATATATATAAGATTCTGATATCCTGCACGCCTATTTGTGTATGCACGGTGCACGATAGAAGATTTCATACGTCTGAAGCCATTCGAGGCGCTAGGAATAGAAATAGTGTCATTTTTTAAATTTATGTTTAAGCTCTTTAATATTTTTCCTTTAAGATTTAGGGGTTGAGTTATAGTATTAAGTATAAAAAAAAACTTTCAAAATAAAAAAAAATTAATTGCTCATGGGGTGGGCGGGATAACAACCCAACACACATCGTGAGCAATTAATTTTTTTCAAATTTTTTTTTATACTTAATACTATAACACAACTCCTTAATTCTAAAGGGAAAATTTTAAATACTTTAATCACAAGCAAACAAAAAATAAATAAATAATAAAAATGATATTGTTCTTATTTTGGGCGCTCAGAACACTTCCGGCCATCTGAAATCTTTTATCGTGGACAAGGCATGCAGGATCAGGCGCATAGGATATCAGAATCCTATATGTATATATATTTAATATGTTGCACATCTGTTTGTGCACACAACGTCTGCGATAGAAGTTTTCAGGTGTCTGAATCAATTCTGAACTTCCAAAATAAAAACAGTACAATTTTATAAATATTTTTTATTTTTTATTTATTTATTTTATTTATAATTAAGTCATTTAAAATTTTATATTTAATATTTATGATTGAATTATTATAATATTAAATAAAATAAAATTTTAAATACAAAAAAAAATTAAATGCTCATGACGATTTCACCTTATCCTGCAAGTGAAATGAAATAAACAATTTCGTTTCTTTCCTTTCCCTTGTTTCTTTAGTCTTAGAGTTATGATTTCCTATTATCTCAATTAATATAATTAATTATAATACAATTAGTAAGATAACAGTATCAAATATGAGCTATCATTTGGCCTAAAAGCAAGATGACAAAAGCTGCTCCTGGCACAAACCTTCACTAACAAATCTTATCCTATCTCATTAGAAAAAAGGCTTTTAGAAGAAATTTTCAGGCAATTTATTATTAATATAACATAATGCTGTAGTAGTTACAAAAGGTTGATGCATGTGTGTTCATATTCAGTCATTAGATTGACGAAGCAAAGCCGAGAAGGCCACCACCCATAAGATAGAGTCTGAGTCAATTAACAAGGATTATTCTACATTGTAGTGGTAAAGCATTCAAAAGATAAACAAGGATCAGTTCAAATTTTAATGAGGACGATTTTAAAGTATGCATACGATTCTACTTTGATTTAATTTGATAGACTAATTAGAAAGAAGATAGTCTATTTTCAGAATTAATCAAATAAAATTTAAACATTTAAATTACAAAAAAAATTTGATAGACTCTGCTTTTTGATGCATGTTGGAATATGAGAGTCCATAATTATATAATTAATTACTTTTCGTTGCACAAGCATTAATTTACATTACTATAATAAAATATGGTGGATCATATGATTATTTACGAAAAATTAAATTAAAAAATTATATTTAATCATTATAAAAAAAATATTACTTTACATTACTGCATGATGAATGAGGTGCGATCGAGGACACTGAGAACATTTATGAGTTCTGACATGCAATAATTTAATTATATAAATACCTGTTCAAGCTTGGCTCTGTTTTCTGACACACAAGCAACATGGTGAACGAGTAAAACAAGCGCACCAGTTCTGATGTGGATGATGAATGAGGTGAACGTCGAGTTTATTTATTTATTATATTTATATTAATTTTATTAATAAATATAAGTTATACATTTTATTTAAAAATATTATTCATAAATAATTTATAATATCTATTCATTGATACAATGATAAAGTGATTTAGAAAAAATTTAGAGTATCATAATTTGATCTCGTCTAAGCAAACTCTAGTAGTGAAAAGAATTATAAAAATCAGTCTATTACCATATGCTCAGGATTCCAACGACAAATTGACCTGGCAAACTGCACAAGGATACGTATTACAATATTGTCAATAAAAATCTCCCTAAATCGTATTAAAATTAATTGTTTAACAGATTAAACTGGATTAATCTGTGCTAGATGTGATTGTGGAAGCATGTAAGAAAGAACACAGAGCGTTAAATTCCGTGACGTCATCTGTTACGTCCTGATGCTTACGTCCCCATCTTAGGCTTTTTTTTTTTTTTTGTCTTCTCGCGTGGGTTTCATTTGAAATTCCACGTTCCTTCCCTTCCCTTTCTTCCCTTTCTTCCCTTCTATAAATTTTCCTTCTCCCTGTCTGTTCCTCACATCTCACTTTCTGCCCTATCATCAAACGCCTTGATAAGAAAAAAAAGATAAGGGGAGGAGGTTTGAGTTGAAGATGGGAATGGACTCCCATGATCATGATCAAGGCAGTTCATGGCGGGCGATGAAGATGGTCATCCGAGAGTTGCTCAAGGGGCAGGACTCGGCCACTCGCCTGCAAGCCCTGCTGCAGCTCAAGGAGAGCCTTCCTCCAGAGAACTATTCTGGTCCAGTGAAGGAGTTGCTCGTTGAGGTACTGAAGCTCCATCTCGAGAGCGATCTCTCTTTTGGGAACGGAGATGACGGCTGAAGCACCACTTGGCCATGCCAACTTGCTCAGTTCTGATGAACAGAAGAGTGAAAGCTCGAGGAAGATCGGACCGCCAAGAAGATCCGGATACAGAAGAAGGTAAAACAAAAATTTCTTGTTTATTTCTATTTCATCTCTTTACCGATAAGATTGGGATTTGCTGTCATTTGAGCCACTTTTAATTTGATCAATAATTAAAGGGATAGATTCCAGATGCTTGTTATTGGCTTCGAGAGAATCTCTTAATGTAGCATAAGTTTAGCTTTTTTGTTGAAAGTATAATGAATGCTAACCAACTCCACAATTATGTAGCTGTCAAAGGGAAAGGAAGCTTTTGTAATTATCTACGTCCAGTTGCCTTTGTGATCTTCTTTTTTTCAACTTGTTAAATGTCATCTTCTCTTTATAGATCGCATCCATACACATGCAGAACAGTTTATGCCAAGGACATCGAAGACGGCTACACTTGGAGAAAGTATGGGCAAAAGATCATACACGGCACTACGCATCAAAGGTACCAATTCAAATCCTCTAATGTTAAGTAGTAGAAATGGTAATAGGGTTGAGGGGAATTCAAAGTATATCATGGATTAATGCAGTATTAATGCGCCATAAAACAGTATACCTACCAAAAGTAAGTTGCAGTTTAGTATGATTTGCCCATTGGAATTGAGTTGAGTTGCTTCAACTTGCAGAAGCTACTACAGATGCACGCACAAGTTTGACAGAGAATGCCACGCCACGCGACAAGTCCAAAAGACAGAGGATGCCTCGATGTTCGCCATCACCTACATGGGAGAACACACATGCATGGATGCGACCGAGTCGGCAGCACCTTGTATCATCAGTTTCGAATCAGGGGATACTGCAAACACTCAACGAGAAGCTCCTCTGTTTTCTGCACCACCTCTTCCCTCGTTAAAGCTGGAATGCGACGAAGAAATGCCAAGCAGTCGCTCACCTCGCAGTGCTTCATCAGAACTTCTGGTGTTCCCTGACTTGTCGGACTTGGAAGGCTCTGCTCCGGCGGCACTTTTCACGGGGGGTGC
>NC_133881.1:12536536-12664550 GCF_044706935.1 Curcuma longa
TCAATATTCTTGGAGATGTCATTAGTAAAAAACACTATAAACATATAGGTTTCTCCCATCAATCTCTTCTTGTGAGCATCGACATGTCAATTAAGGCAAATAACTCAAAGGCTTAAGGATTTTAAGCTTGATACATTCAAATATATCACATTTACTATCAAAATCCATTAAATAATTTACTCTTAACAAAGTCCACATAAATAAATCTTACAGATACTGTGATAAAAATAAATTCATTTGATGGAGCAACAAACATCAGCAGATTGCACTCACAAGGTGAGCATTATCAAGACGCCTTGCCGCTGCCTGATATTCCTTCAATTTTTCTTGCTTTGCCTATTGAAATATATGCATAGAGCAATTTTAAAAGATTGAAATATAGTTCGACAAAGCTTATGGACTACACTTGCATTGAGATAAATGGTAAGTGATTCATAAGAACGAGAAGTTTTATATACAATTTCCTAGGACTGGCATAAGGACAAGAAATGTAAATTAACAGTTAACAATTATTCTTCTAAATATACTGAGATACAGTAGCTCAGCACCAATTCACAAAACATATAATTCAAAAAGTTATAATCATAAATAACAACAACAATCAAATCTTATCCCACTAGGTGGAGTCAGTCATATGGATCTTTCTACGTCATTGGACTCTATCCCCTACTTATATCATCATAAATAACAAATTTCAAATTATTAAACAAGAGAAATCTCCATTAGAATACACATTATAGCAAGTCGCATCCATAATGCAGATGCAGGTATAGCATATTATACCAGAAAGTATATTCTAAAACCATACACCAAACAAATGAGTCAAAGCATGAGATGGTGTTGGTTGTGATTTATTACAACAAATAAAGATGCCATAATTATGCTAAACAGTAACTGAGAAATACATGATCTAAATCTGCAAACAACTTGATCATATAGATTACATAGGTATTTTGATAAAGAGTTCCTTCCAATTAGCAGCAGCCAAGTCTTTATAGAACATTTCCTTGAAGTCTGTCGCTTATGATATAAATAATAAGAAAAAACAGAAAGAAAATAAATAATTGCAATGATCAGAACTAGTATAGGCATAACCAAACAAAAACGAAACATATATATTAGTTCTACCATATCATATATTGTGACATAAGGTAAACATCATTTCCAGAGGATATTGCATTCTTCCCAAAATGCCCACATTTTTCCATCCATAGTGATTTTCCATAAACACTACAACACTCTGAAAATATTTTATGTGAAACAAATGGAGCCTTAGTCTTTATTCTTCTTCCCTATCCCATGTTATTGGTAGCCGCAACATCTTTGAGATCGTGAGAGGATGTTAGATTGTGATTCTGATATTGGTAGGAGCAGCTTCTAAGATCACAAGAGGATACACAATTGTGATTCACGAATGACATACAAGAGGATGGGATCATCAAGTGAGGGGTTAAATAATTAGTTTATATTTATAATTTTTATTAATAATTGGGCAAAAATCAAGAGGGTGCCCCTTATTTTAATTATCATTTGATGCCCCATGTTGAAAAAATATCAAAAGAACGCTCCAATCTAATTTTTCATTACTAGAGTAGTCCAATATTGTCATAGCAGCTTTGGCTAAAACTGCTCCAAAATTAAACAAAAATTGCTTCGATATTGGTTAAAGTTGCTCTAATATCGATCACAATTGCTCGAACATTGGTTAAAACTGCTTCAATGTTGTCAAAACTACTCCAACGCTCATCACCTTTGCTTTGACGTTGGTCAAAATCACTTCAATGTTTGTAAAAACTGATATTAGTCAAAGTGCTCCACACTGTAAGAGTTTTGGCCAAAAACTGCTACAGCAGTGTTAGACAAGTTGAGTTAAGAAGGTAATTTGGGAAGAAAATTTAGGGTGTTGTTTTGAATTTTTTTCAACATAAGACATCTTGTTGACGATAATGAAAATAAAGGACTCTTTTATTTTTTTTCCCTTCGTAATTAACATTAAGATGCATTGTTAGCAATAATTTAACAAAGGTACAACTTAAAACTAAAATAGCATCTAGATAAGCAAATGGCATAGACACAACACTCTAATATTCCATATTGGCAAATTGCACAATGGCTAATATGTTTGTTATATTTTAAATTGTTTATTAAAAAATTAATTTTATTAACTATCTAATAATTATAGCTTTATTTTTAGAAGTAAATCAATTGGAAGGATCTTAAAGGAGTATAACTCATTAAAATTCATCTTAGCGCACTTTGATAGGTGTTGAAGCATGCTAAGTCTCCACAGGATATGCACTGTGGCTATATAAGTTTGGCCAGAAACCAAAACTCCAAGATGGGCATAATTTATACCTTGGTTTCAACAATAAAATAAAGGAAAATATGAACAAATCATGAACATGCAAAAATGAACAATCAAAATAAGAGTTACAAATCACTGGTACAGCACTAGATAAGAAATAAGGAGATTCAAGTAAGATCTACTGGTTTTGACTAATCATCAAGATTTTATGTACTGGAAAGGGAAACTCATGAAAAGGTCTCACACACACCTTAATATCTGATGTTTCATCTGGCTCTTTGACTTGCTCAGTGGTTGGAGCTTCTTTTGCCAATTCCCCTTCATCCCGTTGGTAAAGCTATAAAAAAAAAATATTGTAGCATGTGAAGGTCTAACAGAAAATTGTTTTTTTTTTTTAATTTCTCTTTGCTTATTTTCTTGTTCAGTGCCTTTTGCATGATAATAGAAACCAGTATAAGATACATTATAAAAGAAGTAACGGCATACATTTATATTAGGAAGAAAAATCAGAGTTAGGAAAAAGATTTATGATGGTACAAGCAGGAATTAAAAAAAGCCAGACAGACAAAGAACTGCAGCAAGGCAAGATCATGACACCAGCTAAAATTTCAGTTCGTTTTGGTATCACTTTTTTTTTTTAAAAAAAAAGAAAAGGAAACTAATTGTGTTTCAGTGTAGAGAATCTACCAAAGAAACAACGTTTGCTTTAGTTCCTACCACTCACAAACTCAGCCAAAATGATAATACAATTTAAATTATTTTCATTAAAAAACAACACATTTAGCTAAAAACAACAATTTTAATTATTCAAACCCAACTGAACCAAAATGTTCAGTTTTTTGTGGTTCGGTTTGAATAGACAATTCGCTTCGGTTCCTGAAAATTTTACTTAAACATTTCGCACTATCAAGTTTGTGTCATCTCTTAATATGATATATCAGGGCACCCATTTTGAAAAGTGAGAGGTCTCACTGGCTTCACCATCTACAATGTTAAAAGAGATTTAAATATACTTCGAAATCAACATTAGCAATTCCGTTTGTCCTAGGCAACATTTACCTATAAGGAAGATGTTGGTATGGTTAGGTTTTCTTACATTAATTGACCCCATCATCATGCTTATGTCGCAACCAAAGGCAATTGCGTACCTCAAACTCCTACATAGTCAAAGGATATTCAATCCGAGAACACAAAAGAGAAAGACAAGGAGCGGACCTTGCGTTGCTCCCGCATGAGGAAAGCATACTTCTCTATGTTTGGGACGGCGAGCAGCTTAGGCATCAGGTGGTTGCGGAAATGCCCTGGCGCCACCTTCACGGTCTCCCCAGCTTTCCCCAACTTGTCGATCGTCTGATGGACACGGACAGAATCACGCAAACGGATGTTGAACTAGGGAGAAGGATGTAAAGGTGATAGCCATACCGTGGTGAGGATCACCTCGAGCTTTCTGTGGCGAACGCCTTGGGCGGAAAACAAGAATGGGTTGGTGATATTAGCCGAGGACGATGCCTGCGATCCAAGGAGGTGGCGGAACACAGCAGCTCCGCAACAGCGAGCGGGCGACATGTTGGAGGCCTCGGCTGCCGCAATGGTCGCCCGAGGAAACCGAGAAGAGGGAGCGGAGAAGCTCGATGAACAAGGGTTTAGGGATTTTACAGGTGATCGGATCATGGCCCGTGATCCACACGTGACACGTGACATGGCAAAAATCCGATGGTCAGCCAAACTCGAATCCGATGGTGGAGAGCTTTCAGCGGAGGATGAATAGTATAGAAGTCAATTGCATTAGGTTAAAATTACCATGGAGCGCTTTCAATGAATATTTGGAAATGAACAAGAATGTTATTTAATTTTTTTTAAAAATAATTCCACAAATATTGGTTTGTCTAAGGTCGCAACCTATATCAAATTTTGCATAAGATACCGTATACCGTACCAAAAATTTCGACATAAAAAAATCTATACCGTTACCATACCGAAAATTCAAATACCGGAATTTCGGTATTAATCCATTTACCGAAATACCGAAATACCGAATTTTCAGTATATTACACCGAAAATATTGAAAATTTTGGTATACTGATAATTTCGGTACGGTATTATACCGAAAATGTTGCTATACTGAAATACCGAACAATAATAATTTCGTACCGTTACCGTCATATGAAAATTCGGTACGGTATTATACCGTACCGAAATTTTTGGTATACCGAAATTTTCAAGAAGGGTTGCACGGTAAATATCGATATGGTATGTGCGGTATACCGAAAATTTCGGTATTTTTTTCCACCCCTAATTGAACGTTATGCAAATAGATAGAAGGGTTGCATAATTTATAATTACCATGGATAAATATTTGGCAAAAACAAAAAAGCACTCTTTATTTTTTATTATCGTTAAAACATATGCTCATTCACTCACTCTCTCTATTTAATATATATACCGTACGCGTTTGATTCTACTCACGCGTTGCGTGATAGAAGATTCTATACGCCCGAAATAAAAATAGAGTTACTTTTTTTAAATTTATAATTAAATTATTTAAATTTTTTTAGATTTAAAAATTGGATTATAATATTAAATATAAAAATTAAAATAAATAAAATTTAATTATTCATGAAGTGTATAAGATAAGAAGTGCAAAATAACAATATGATACATCCTATGAACAACTAATTTTTTTTAATTATATTTAATACTATAACTGAACCCTTAAATTTTAAAGAAAAATTCTTAAATGATTTAAGTGTAAACCAACAAATAAATAAATAATAAAATAAAAATAAGCACTTTTTACTATTTCAAATGCCCGAAAAATTTTCAGACTCTCGAAATCTAGGATATTAGAATATATATATATATATATATAAGATTCTGATATCCTGCACGCCTATTTGTGTATGCACGGTGCACGATAGAAGATTTCAACGTCTGAAGCCATTCGAGGCGCTAGGAATAGAAATAGTGTCATTTTTTAAATTTATGTTTAAGCTCTTTAATATTTTTCCTTTAAGATTTAGGGGTTGAGTTATAGTATTAAGTATAAAAAAAAACTTTCAAAATAAAAAAAAATTAATTGCTCATGGGGTGTGCGGGATAACAACCCAACACACATCGTGAGCAATTAATTTTTTTCAAAATTTTTTTTTATACTTAATACTATAACACAACTCCTTAATTCTAAAGGGAAAATTTTAAATACTTTAATCACAAGCAAACAAAAAATAAATAAATAATAAAAATGATATTGTTCTTATTTTGGGCGCTCAGAACACTTCCGGCCATCTGAAATCTTTTATCGTGGACAAGGCATGCAGGATCAGGCGCATAGGATATCAGAATCCTATATGTATATATATTTAATATGTTGCACATCTGTTTGTGCACACAACGTCTGCGATAGAAGTTTTCAGGTGTCTGAATCAATTCTGAACTTCCAAAATAAAAACAGTACAATTTTATAAATATTTTTTATTTTTTATTTATTTATTTTATTTATAATTAAGTCATTTAAAATTTTATATTTAATATTTATGATTGAATTATTATAATATTAAATAAAATAAAATTTTAAATACAAAAAAAAATTAAATGCTCATGACGATTTCACCTTATCCTGCAAGTGAAATGAAATAAACAATTTCGTTTCTTTCCTTTCCCTTGTTTCTTTAGTCTTAGAGTTATGATTTCCTATTATCTCAATTAATATAATTAATTATAATACAATTAGTAAGATAACAGTATCAAATATGAGCTATCATTTGGCCTAAAAGCAAGATGACAAAAGCTGCTCCTGGCACAAACCTTCACTAACAAATCTTATCCTATCTCATTAGAAAAAAGGCTTTTAGAAGAAATTTTCAGGCAATTTATTATTAATATAACATAATGCTGTAGTAGTTACAAAAGGTTGATGCATGTGTGTTCATATTCAGTCATTAGATTGACGAAGCAAAGCCGAGAAGGCCACCACCCATAAGATAGAGTCTGAGTCAATTAACAAGGATTATTCTACATTGTAGTGGTAAAGCATTCAAAAGATAAACAAGGATCAGTTCAAATTTTAATGAGGACGATTTTAAAGTATGCATACGATTCTACTTTGATTTAATTTGATAGACTAATTAGAAAGAAGATAGTCTATTTTCAGAATTAATCAAATAAAATTTAAACATTTAAATTACAAAAAAAATTTGATAGACTCTGCTTTTTGATGCATGTTGGAATATGAGAGTCCATAATTATATAATTAATTACTTTTCGTTGCACAAGCATTAATTTACATTACTATAATAAAATATGGTGGATCATATGATTATTTACGAAAAATTAAATTAAAAAATTATATTTAATCATTATAAAAAAAATATTACTTTACATTACTGCATGATGAATGAGGTGCGATCGAGGACACTGAGAACATTTATGAGTTCTGACATGCAATAATTTAATTATATAAATACCTGTTCAAGCTTGGCTCTGTTTTCTGACACACAAGCAACATGGTGAACGAGTAAAACAAGCGCACCAGTTCTGATGTGGATGATGAATGAGGTGAACGTCGAGTTTATTTATTTATTATATTTATATTAATTTTATTAATAAATATAAGTTATACATTTTATTTAAAAATATTATTCATAAATAATTTATAATATCTATTCATTGATACAATGATAAAGTGATTTAGAAAAAATTTAGAGTATCATAATTTGATCTCGTCTAAGCAAACTCTAGTAGTGAAAAGAATTATAAAAATCAGTCTATTAATATAGTACTATGACATTTTGAGATTTATTTGAATGATTGATAAAAGATTTTATATGGTCTATCATCTCTAAAATTTAGTAATTTAAAGAATAAGATATATGAAGATCTCATCCATATGCTCAGGATTCCAACGACAAATTGACCTGGCATACTGCACAAGGATACGTATTACAATATTGTCCATAAAAATCTCCCTAAAATCGTATTAAAATTAATTGTTTAACAGATTAAACTGGATTAATCTGTGCTAGATGTGATTGTGGAAGCATGTAAGAAAGAACACAGAGCGTTAAATTCCGTGACGTCATCTGTTACGTCCTGATGCTTACGTCCCCATCTTAGGCTTTTTTTTTTTTTTTTTTTTTGTCTTCTCGCGTGGGTTTCATTTGAAATTCCACGTTCCTTCCCTTCCCTTTCTTCCCTTTCTTCCCTTCTATAAATTTTCCTTCTCCCTGTCTGTTCCTCACATCTCACTTTCTGCCCTATCATCAAACGCCTTGATAAGAAAAAAAAGATAAGGGGAGGAGGTTTGAGTTGAAGATGGGAATGGACTCCCATGATCATGATCAAGGCAGTTCATGGCGGGCGATGAAGATGGTCATCCGAGAGTTGCTCAAGGGGCAGGACTCGGCCACTCGCCTGCAAGCCCTGCTGCAGCTCAAGGAGAGCCTTCCTCCAGAGAACTATTCTGGTCCAGTGAAGGAGTTGCTCGTTGAGGTACGAAGCTCCATCTCGAGAGCGATCTCTCTTTTGGGAACGGAGATGACGGCTGAAGCACCACTTGGCCATGCCAACTTGCTCAGTTCTGATGAACAGAAGAGTGAAAGCTCGAGGAAGATCGGACCGCCAAGAAGATCCGGATACAGAAGAAGGTAAAACAAAAATTTCTTGTTTATTTCTATTTCATCTCTTTACCGATAAGATTGGGATTTGCTGTCATTTGAGCCACTTTTAATTTGATCAATAATTAAAGGGATAGATTCCAGATGCTTGTTATTGGCTTCGAGAGAATCTCTTAATGTAGCATAAGTTTAGCTTTTTTGTTGAAAGTATAATGAATGCTAACCAACTCCACAATTATGTAGCTGTCAAAGGGAAAGGAAGCTTTTGTAATTATCTACGTCCAGTTGCCTTTGTGATCTTCTTTTTTTCAACTTGTTAAATGTCATCTTCTCTTTATAGATCGCATCCATACACATGCAGAACAGTTTATGCCAAGGACATCGAAGACGGCTACACTTGGAGAAAGTATGGGCAAAAGATCATACACGGCACTACGCATCAAAGGTACCAATTCAAATCCTCTAATGTTAAGTAGTAGAAATGGTAATAGGGTTGAGGGGAATTCAAAGTATATCATGGATTAATGCAGTATTAATGCGCCATAAAACAGTATACCTACCAAAAGTAAGTTGCAGTTTAGTATGATTTGCCCATTGGAATTGAGTTGAGTTGCTTCAACTTGCAGAAGCTACTACAGATGCACGCACAAGTTTGACAGAGAATGCCACGCCACGCGACAAGTCCAAAAGACAGAGGATGCCTCGATGTTCGCCATCACCTACATGGGAGAACACACATGCATGGATGCGACCGAGTCGGCAGCACCTTGTATCATCAGTTTCGAATCAGGGGATACTGCAAACACTCAACGAGAAGCTCCTCTGTTTTCTGCACCACCTCTTCCCTCGTTAAAGCTGGAATGCGACGAAGAAATGCCAAGCAGTCGCTCACCTCGCAGTGCTTCATCAGAACTTCTGGTGTTCCCTGACTTGTCGGACTTGGAAGGCTCTGCTCCGGCGGCACTTTTCACGGGGGGTGCTTCAGATCAATATGATGTTACGTCGAGCATTCAGTCTCCGATCAGCAGCTTAGAAATGGAATTCGATCCTGAGACGTTCATGTTCGGCGATATGCTGAACTTTGGTGACATTATCTAACGCTCCGTTCGAATGGGGCGTGGGAAGTTTCATTAACGAGGAAAGGAAGGGAAGGAAAAGAGTGGGAAAGTAAAGTACTTTGCCTGGAAGGGATGAAAGTAGAGCATCTGCAATGTTTCTGCGTTAATAACACCACAATATTAATAAAAAAAAAATACATGTGGAGTGGGCCAGTCAGGCTGCATGAACACGTTCAAGACTTTGAACGCGTTCATGTGGCGTTCATGTGGAGGGGTGTTATAACACTCCTCCACAACGTGGATTAACATCCTTGGGCGTTAATGGGATGTTATTAACATCCCATTGCAGATGCTCTTATATTATTTGAGAGAAAAGGTGAAGCAAGAAGGTTAAATATATAAAATTATAAAAATATTTTTATTTTTTAAAAAAGATAACGTAGATAAAAGGCGAATGAAAAAATATAAAATTCTGTCAGTATTATATATGTTGGGATATGAAAGATCCTAAAATAAATAACGCATGCTCTTGGATAAGTTTTTACTCTTGTAAGAGAAAAAAAAAGATTAAAGTTTCTTGTCTCTGTCCTCTTAAGTCTTGTCTTAAAAAAAATTTGCGACGAGGACCGTCGCTGCCGACGCTGTGGAGTACAAGAGATTAGACATTAGACAATGACGGCACACATTATGTGAGAAGTGACGGTGCAAAAATGAAATACCTAAATAGATGAGTTAATTTAAGAATTAATATTTTAAATAATGATAAAATTAGAATAAAATATATTTTAGTTCTCCTTCCCTTTCATTATACTCCAAATTGAAGTGTAATAAATTGTAGTGATTCATGAGCATTAAAGGATAAAACTTACCATTCTCTCTCATTCCCCTTTCCCTGCTTAACTCACTTCATCTTAAACAAAGGTCATAATTCTTCTTTCTCTTATTTAACCTTCCCTCCTCTTCTATCAACTCCTCCCAAACAAAGCGTAAAACGCTTATGACTACAAGTATAGTAGTGTCTATTGTAAGTGGTCGTTACGTTGGATAACACTAAACAATCTGCGATGCGCGAAAAAAAAATGATGTATCTCGCAATTAATCCCACACTAGACATATACTCGAATAGCTCCATGCTAGCTGACCAAAGACGTGATCATAAGGCAAAATCTCCAAAAAGACATTATGACTTGAGAACATTCTCATGCGAAAATATTCTCGGAAAGACGTTATGGCTTGGGGATATCCACGTGCGGAAACATCCCCGACAAGATGTTGCAGTCAACCCACTCCGGTGTGGCCCTGTTCGAGAAAACACTAGTTCGAAAATACCCTCGGGAATAGCGACTGGATCTATCACTCTACCGTCTCATTATTAGTTGATTATACAGAAACACCCCCATCTAGGAACGTCCTCTACATGTCGATTCAGGTCATGAGAATATCTTCATTCGAGAATATCTCTTCTAGACCTGATTTCTCCATCTATAAAATTTAATCATTCTTGCTAATTAATGATGCTTTAAGCATCAGTCTGATAGAAACAGTGATGTTTAAGTATGAGTTCGACAAGAGTTATCTCAAAGGGAGATGATGTTAGCAAGATAGATGTACGAGACCTCATGTATCACGAGGAGAGGTCAATTTGGGATCCATAACCGAACACGTACTCAGTGTGAAGCCATGCCTCTTATAGAAGATAATGACTGACAAAAGACAACGCCAACCCACACCTCTTACTGTTGGCCAACGTACATGTGCACTACAATGTATGGTGGCCTAAGTGGGAGCTTATCTTGCTGGTATATAAAGAGCGTCATGACTCATGTGAACCAAGGAAAAGTATAACGAGAATCAATTGACAGTGACCTTAAGTCAAGAAAGTTGATTCGGTCAATTGTTTTCTTCTTCATAGTCCAAAAAGTTTGGTTCAAATTGGCATGTTCAAACAAGTATTCGTCTCTCATTTCTCTTCACCATCAATTATGTCTGCTAAAGGAAACTTATTAAATGAAGGTCCATCAGAGATGAAGTTAATCAAGTTGCTGAAGAAGAAAATTTGAAAGGAACTTCTCTTACCTGTGAGCTTGGCCCATCAGTTAATATGGTGCGGCAAATAGCAATAACTTTTGTGTACCAGAGGTCAGATGAAATAACTAGGTTACTTGTTTTATTAGAGAAATAACAGAATCATTTACATGAAACAAAAAATGTGAAAGACGTCTCTTAGTACTACACAAAGATACGGCAGATGGAATTATGATAAAAAGAGGATGATGGGAGACAAGGTATTAAATTTCCTACCAGTGCCGTGGATCATCACGGCTCCCAGCTAGCAGCCTCGTGGAGGCTGCGTGAAGGTTGTTGCAATGTCGAATCGATTTTCTCATGGGGTCGAGAAGATTGTCGTAATCCTAGCTAGCTAGGGTAATTTCTATGGGGTCGCAGAGGTTGTCGTAATCCAACGACGACCTCTCAGGTTGCGTTTCTTAATGTTTCATCTATTAATTTTTTTTTTCCTCGATGTAAAATGAAAAATAAAGACAAAAAACCTCTTGAGGATTATTTTTTTTCTCTCCTTATCTCTTTACGAGATAAACAGAGGAAAAAAATAATTCGACATTTTATTGAATCAAGTAAGTAAATTTCGATATTATTTAAATTAAATATCATATATGGGGTTAAAAGAATGGAAAGTATCTCCATTGGTATGAGACCTTTTGGAAAGAACCCAAGAACAAAGTCATGAGGGCTTAGGCCCAGAGTGGACAATATCATACCATTATGGAGATATTTTGATTCCATCGGTACTAACACATATTTTTGAAATACCCTTCATTTTTCTATCAATTAGTAAGTTTCCTTCATTTTTCTATCAATTAGTAAGTTTCATTCAAAATTGACCGATAGATCTAGAGAAATCATTCCAAATTAAAATTAATATATTCATAAAAATCTCTTTAACATATTTAATCTAAATTTGATAGCATATTGTGAATAAATAAAGCTACTTGTCACAACTGATTCCTGTCACAAATTTTGTAACGTCGATTTTAAAGTTTAGATTAAATCCAGGCCGTAGATTGAATGGATGATTGCGATATGGATTTAATTTGATAGCATAAAAATTGTGATAAGGATCATCTCTTCTCAATTGCGAATAGTGAATTAAAATGAGAGCATATCTTTAAATTTTTACTTTACCAATTCAAAAATTCATTGCTTTCAATTCACGTTATTGAATTTAGATATGAAAATATAGATATATTAAAGAGGTTTCAGAAGTATATTGATTTTGATTTAAAATGATTTAGAATTCTCTATGTTCATCAATTAATTTTAGATATGAGAACAAAATTGATTGATGGACCTACTACTATTTAAAAATTTATAAGTTTAATATTTTTTAAACAAGGGAAGTCCTAATAACTCATCAGTTGATGTTGGATCAGTGAATATCATTGCCCTAAGCCTTATAATAAACTTGTGATAAATTTTATCGAGTCTTTACAAGTTTAAAATTTACTGTTCTCAATTTACATTATAAATTCAGATACAAAGACATAAATACATTAAGAAGGTTTTTAGGAGTACATTAATTTTAATTTTAAGTGATTCAGATTTCTCTAGGTCCATCAGTCAGTTCAGACGATGAATCTAGATAGAAATAAAGATATTTCAAAAATATGGGCCGTGATTTGGGTATTATGAAAGTTGAGTACGTGGTTTGGGTAATATCAAAATTTGCTTATGCGGCGATAATCTGTCAATGCAAAATGTCAAGGAAGGATCATACCATATTGAGTTTATTGCATGTAATTTTGTCATGCATTACAACATATTAATTTCGCTACTCACATCTCTATATCACATGACAACAATTTTAATATTATGCCAAAGCTCTTCTTTAACTTTATACAACATACTACTGATAATAAATTAAAATATTCATATATATAAATTTATTTTAATTTTAAATTATCAAAAAATAAATCTAATTTAAATTTATTTAATCCTGTTATATTTATTTAGTGGAATTCAATCAATTATTACTTAATAAATATTAAATATTTTATAAGATAATATCAAAAATTAAATTTAATATTCAATATTTCAAATATAACTCAATAATAAACCTATATAATAATTAAATATTAATAAAAATATTTTTAATTAATATATTTTATATTTAAAAAATTATTAAAACTATATCAGTATGAATATATGATATGATACTGAAACTCATATCATTCTAATCATAAATTAAAATTTCAACACATCTTCAAATTTTAAACCTTGATCAGAAATTTCAAAGAGAAAATCCGGCCAACAGCTTAATCCTCCTACTTGTTGACCGATGTTGACATGCAGATAGGAGATCCACTCAAGTGTGAGGGATCAGAAGTTCTATTGGATTTAAACCCGAAGGAAATGATACAGCCGAGCTGGGAGTGAGGAGGAGGTAACGCCCACAGCAAAAGGCATGTTCCAAAAAAGTTTGGTTACGTTCAAATTGGTATGTTCAAACAACTATTTGTCTCCCATTTCTCTTCACCATTTTAATGGTGGGTCAAGGGAAACTTAGCTTATTCAATGAGGGTCCATCAGAGATGAAGTTAATTAAGTTACTGAAGAAAAATTTGAAGGGAACTTCCCTTAGCTTACTTGTGAGCTTGTCCCATCAGTTAATACGGTGCGGCATATAGAAATAAATTTTGTGTACCAGAGTTCAGTTTTCCACGTGAAGATCCTGTCCCACCTACGAATTTGGGGACCGATTCATACCACTTCACTTGTTTTGTTAGAGAAATAACAGAGACATCTCTTAACTACAGTCTACACAAAGGTACGGCAGATGAAATTATGATAAAAAGAGGATGATGGGAGACAAGGAATTAAATTTCCTACCAACTTCGTGGATCATTGCCACTCACAGCAGCCTCCGTAGTCAAATATACTTAGTCCATCCAAGTCCACTAGATCCTACTCCTTTAGCTCGGCCATCTAATTTCTTCAACTCGACCACTTGATCCCTTCAACTTCGTCCATCCGACTCCACTCGATCTGACTCCTTCAACTCAGTCACTTGACTCAGGTCGATCACTCAACTCTAACAACTGTGCGACCAAACTCCCTCGGAATCAAGCCATCAGATTCTCTTCGATTCGAGCCACCAGATTCTCTCCGACCGGGCCACCAAACTCCCCCTGATTGGGGCCACTAGACTCCATTTGATTTGGCCCACCGAATTCCCTTAGACTTGGCCTACAAATTCCCTCTGACTTGGGCCTTCATCTACATGACTTATCGTATCATTTTTTTTTAGAACGTGGGTAACATGATCATTTTATCCCGAAAAATATGGAAAATGCAATCTTTTTCTTCTAAAAAACATGGGCAATGTAGTCGTTAATTCCGATTCTCCGGGAAGACATGGGCATTGGCATGGGTAATGTAAGGGCACCGATGCAACTCTTTAAAAGATCATATGCTCCCGCAGGCGCAAGTACGTGCGCACAAACATCCAAACTCCCATACTATTTCATTATCTGTCACACCATTCTCCATCCTCTATGTTAATTTGAGCGTCGGAGTGACCTCGTAAAATTTAGCCTCGGTGCCCATTTTGACATCTGATTAACTGTTGCAAACATCTTAGGTGTTCTCTTCGTCATCAAAACCTTTCGCATCTATCTCTTAGCAGTTGCCTCTCATTGATTCGCCTCACCGTGGTCTCAGACAGGAATACTAAGTATGATTTTAAAATCTTGAATTCGTATCAGGCACAATATAAATCTTTAAATTGATTATAATTAAGGGTGAACAATTGGTTAATACTCGAATTAACTGAATCGATTAAATCAAACTTTTCTTGACAATTCAAATCGATTGAACTTTTTATGAAAATCAAACAAACCGAATTGAAAAAAAATAATTCGATGTTATCGAATTAATTGATCTTTTTGCATTCGAGTCGGGAATCAAAATTTTAATTTTTTTTAAGCATCGATCTTTTTGCAGTTGATTATTTATACACAGTTTGATTGATATCAATTCGATTTAATTAGTTTAATCGATTTTTAAATTTTAAAATAAAAATAAAATCAAATAAAATTGAAATAATTATTTTTTAAATAACTAAATTTTTGAACAAATTGAACTGAACTTCCGAATTCTATTTAGATCGATTAATTTGATTTAACTAATCTTTTGCTCAACCTTAATTATAGTGCAATTTAACAACTTAAAATCTTGCATATGTAGTTCTAAAGAGTTCATGTTTGTTAGAACACTAACATGATGACCATAAATGACAACAATGTGCCAATGCCCATTAACTTTGGACATTAATACATAATGCCTTTGAATACATCTTGATTGATATTTTCTCATAATTTTTCTTTATAAAATTTTGATTTAATGACTTGATGCATTTCTTCTGTCATTTTTTTGAATAAATAGATGAATATACAATAATTATAAATTTATTTATAGAGACTAGGAAAAGAATTTGTTCAATAAAAGAATTTGTTCCCGTTGCAACTATGTCATTGACATAGACTAGGAAAAGAAAATTTTCAATAGATATTACACAACAGCCATCCTACCGTTTATCATAAGTACTCAGTTCAGGACTGGGCATCCCTAGGGATTGAATCCATAAGACTGACTGGGATTTATCATAAGTACTTAGTCCATTATCTTTGGAGTAATAGTGCCGCGGTAAGACATCTAGGTTGTCACTTAGGCACTTATGGTTTGATCCCAGCTACGGCGTATTTATAGGAATTTTCCTTCAAATGAAGAGTACAATCAAAGGATGCTGAGCGTCTGGGTTGATCGCTGCGTACACTTCTCGATTTATCTTAATGATCGATGAAAAATTTTTATGAGATCGGATCGATCACCTCAAAATAGATCATTCAGAAATAATGAATAAGACTAACTAGGTTCTATAATGCGTACCCAGTCCGTTGAAAAAGGAGACAAATTTTGAAATAAAACGAACAATTCTTTAAATTAAGATATATTTATATAAATGATAAAATTTGGCGTGGAAACGAGGCCCACGTCTATCTACGCCGTCTGGTGGAACTGCTCTCAACGGCCCTCTTCCTTCTCCTCCCTCGTCGCGGGACGACCACACCGCCATGAGCAGCGGAACCCTCTCCAATGTCGCGATCATCGGCAGCGGGAGTAATTTACCCTAACTTTCGTTCTAATTTCTCATTCCCGTTTCTTGATTTTACCGATGGCGATGCAAATTTCCAGTCTCCGGGGCGGTCTGCGCGTCCATCTTGGCCGCCTCGGGTGTCTCCGTCACCATCTTCGAGGCGGGCCGAGGAGCCGGCGGGAGGATGTCTCAGAGGCGGTCCGGTCCTTTTTTCCCCCGGCTTAACGTTGCAGTAGTTCGTTATTGCTGTGGGCGGGAGTCTTTGCGCAGAACACTGAAGTGATTCATGGTGTCGTTATTTGTAGAGAGATGACAGAGGATGGAAGGGATCTTTTCTTCGACCATGGGGCTCCATATTTCTCGGTCACCGATAAGGAGGTGATGGGCCTTGTTAACTCCTGGCAAGCGCGAGGTATTGTGGCGGAGTGGCGGGTTCCGTTTGGGTGCTTTGATCGGAGCGCGGAGAAGTTCGTTGATCTGGAGAAGGTTTGTCCAACTAGTTATTTGTTCTTTCATTAGTTGCTTGATTTTGGTAATACATAAACCTTGTTCGTTAAATTTCTCCTCCAAGTTTTTAGTGCATTTTATCGCATCTAACTCTTTATGCAATGCTAACTATTTCAAAAATATTTTAAAGTTGCATGAATAACAGTAGCCTTAGATTTAAATAGAAGTTAAATTCTGATTAAGATATCCTCTTATGACGAATAAACAACAGCACTGATTGCATGTACCGCCACACCTAGTTGTTTATAAATAACGTGGAATTCGAGCTTCCATAATTCTAGACAACTTCCTGAGAGAGAGAAAAAAGAGTGTATAGTGTATGTGTGTAATAGTGGATGAATCCACATTTGAGACCGCGAGGGCTGCAATCGCTGATACATCACACGGCGCAACTAGAATTGAAGCTAAATTTGGATGTGGCCAAAGGAGTTGGTTCCTGGGCGATAACTGTAATAGTGTAAGAGTCATGTATTGGGGGGGTGGGGGGGGGGGGGGACTTGATTGAGCTTGCTCAATCATGATTGTACACCTTTACCTTTGGATAATATTAATTTAACTATCCAAAAAAAAGAAACCATCCAAATTCAATAATCTTGGAAGAAGAACAAAATAACTATCCATGCTGTCCAGAGGATCAACTGTTAAGGTTCAACCATCTCAAAAGGATCAATGACCCAAGCCATTTTGCCTGTGGATATGTGAATGAAGAGATCTGCCACAACTTTGAAATATAATAATCATTAACTATTTTGGCTTCTTTATCTAAATATTTGTTGTGGTGCAGTCTTGCAAAGGGTTCAGTAGAGGGATAAGATCAATGTAGTTGATCTTAAATAGTTGGGACTAACATGACTTCATGATTATGATAATCTATTTTTGCTGCTACTCGTTATATATGTATGTCTTATTTATATGCTTAATAGACAACCTAGATGCCCTTTGATAAAGAACCTTTAATCCAAATAAATGTAGACAAGTAGGATTAAATATATACTTAGTCAACAAATATAAGCATAACCTTAGTCCCACCTATTAAGGTCCATATCAAGTTGTATACTGCGAAAATATTAATCATAGATCCTAATCAGTCTCCTTTTTCACCTAAGGGATGGTATAAGATGAATCTATCTCTTAAATGAAAGAACACATCCAAAGAGAGATGATAAAAATGCATGAATGGGAATAATGGTGATATCCGACTTTATCAATGGGTCACAAGGTTGTTAAAAGGCAGGAAATCCTCAACATAAGAATTCATGCCCTTCGGTGATTGAAGTCAATATCTCTCAGCTCTCATGTTGCTTCATTTACATGATGTGATATATTTTTGCAGAAGATTTACGTGATTGATTGATAATAGCAAATATGCATTTGATCTCATCATGCAAATCATGAAAATGCAAGACGTACATACTCAGAATGCTTGAGCATTAGGAGTAGATATAAGACTCAAGCGACTTAAACAACTTGAGAATGCTGAAATGACCAAGATAATGCCTACAAGGGATAAGGAAAGGATGGAAGTAAATCAATTGACACATCAATATAGTGTAGTTCCTTATCGTATAACTTTATATGGTTGTATAAGCGGGCTATGCTAATGCTTTTCAAAAGAGAATATTAAGACATTTGATATCAGAAAACATAGTTTCATCCAAGAGGAACAAACTTTTAAAAATTCATGTTCATCCTAAATGAACAAATCAAGCTTGAATGGGTCTTGATGCATGACAAATTCAACAGATCAAATCGAATTAACATACTCGATGAACTGAAGCTCAAACATAAATTTAGGAGTATCAATTTGGGTGGGTAAGGTGGGTTTGGGTCGGGTTGAAGCAAGGGTATTATAAAAAAATTCCCAACTCGAACCCGACCCGAATCCGAAATCAACCCAAAAATTATAAACTCGAACCCGGATAACCAGACTAACTCGAATAACCTGACCAACTTGATATGATTTAACAAAATAATTAAATAAAAATTCAAAACACACAATAATAATATTTTAATTTAAACACATAATAACAAACCTCGTTTAAATTATATGATAATTATATTTCATAGGTTTAAATATTTAAATTTAAGAGTTTAATTATCTAAACTTTAACCTAAAACCCTAATTCGGGTCAACCTTGGTCAACCCGAACCCAATCCAAATCCGAAAATTCTTTCTGGGTCAATTTCGAATCCAACTTGATTTGTTTCGAATCCTAAAACCCCCAACCCTAAACTCGAGAGTTTATATGATTATGATCATGAAGATCTTGGGGTTTCCTTGTCAGTGAAATCAATGATATAGGCATCATGTATTAGGTGGTGATTTGTTCCACTCAATTTTTTGTTCTTAAAAAATAGATATTTAGATTATGTTGTTTTTAAGTAAAAGGTAGTAAAAGTTTTAAATAATTTATAAGTTTTTTTATGCTTAAAAAATTTGACTTTAGCTTATTAACCAAACACTTAGTTGTTTATTTGGTTTACAACAGTACATCAGAGGACCTTTCCCACAGACACCTTTGAGGAAGAAATTGACAACACCTTGAAATATCATATTAGCCATCACCTTAATTGGTCTCTAGTTATTTTTACATTTAGTAGCTTGCCTAGGTTCCTTTTGACTAAGCACCTTTAACTCAAAATACTCATGATTGACTTGTAACATTTATGTTCAATCAAGAGATATTGGCATGTTCCTCTATTTCTCACTCACAAGTTGATGCAAGAGGATCCGAAGAATTTTATTACTATTTTTGATAATTTTTATTTTTTGATATTTTTGGTATTTAGAGTATTTTTGGTAATTTCTAGCTTTTGTATTTTAGGATTTTGAGTCTGTTTAGAATTTTTAGAATTTTAAATCTATTAAGATATTTTTTTCTTTTTATTAGAATTTTTTCTTTCTTTTGCATCTAAATATTTTGAGTCTATATAAGTGTTTGTTTAGTTAATGTTTAATGAGAAGTTTTTTGGATTAATAATATTTTTGGTAGTGTCGTTTATTTCCCTATCTCCTAGTATTTTTTTAAATAAATAGGTTTTAGAAGATTGATTTCGTCGTTTGCAGTCGATCAACGGAATTAATATTGCTTGCAGAATAATCGCTATCCCACTCCGGCATCAGTTGGTATCAAAAGTCACTTAGCTTCCTATTTTTTAAAAGAGGGCTACTTGGTGGTTTACTAGATTTTTCTACTAGGGAGCTACAAGTTCATACTCAAATTATTACTGCAGCTGTTGGTGTTGCTGTTGAGGGCTTGTCACCATTAGCGGAAAAATTACAACCGGAAATCGCAACGCATCTTTCAATTGCTTTAGCTGAAAATGCAATTGTCATTCTGATGCTAGTAGAGTTTATCGATTTGGTGCTAGATGATCTTCCTCCTAGGCGATTACTTGATACTATTTTAAACTCGAGGATGAGTTTTTTCCAATCCGGAATAATTGATGTAGGAGGATCCGAAGATTTTATTACTATTTTTGATAATTTTTATTTTTTGATATTTTTTGAGTTTTTTGGTATTTAGAGTATTTTTGTTAATTTTTATTTTTTATATTTTAGGATTTTGAGTCTGTTTAGGATTTTGAGTCTGTTAAGATATTTTTCCTTTTTGTTAGGATCTTTTTCTGTCTTTTCCATCTTAGAATTTTTGGTTTATTTAAGCAATTGTTTAGTTGATGTTTAGAGGATGTTTTTGAGGATTAATAATATTTTTCGATAGTGCCATTTATTTCTCTATCTCTTTGTATTTTTTCGAATCAACAGGTTTTAAAAGATTGATTTCTAGCGCTTGCAGTCGATCAACGAAATCAATATAAGAATAAGATAATCACTATCTAACCCGACGTCAGTTGGTATCAGAGCAACTGTTAAATAAGAAGATGCTCAGTGATAAGATAAGAATGGATGCTTACCAAGGAGCGATGTTAAATAATCCCTCTCTTATTAACCAAGCTATAGTTTTGGATGTGGGTTGCGGGACAGAGATATTTAAGTCTTTTTGTAGCTTAGGGTGGTGCGTCAAAGGTCATTGTTGTTGAAGTAAACAAGAAAATGATTGTTTTTACTACTCAAATAGCCAAAGATAATGTCATATTGTCAGACAACATCACCAAAGGCCAAGAGAGGCATTTTGGAGTAATAAATGTTGTTCAATGTATGGTTGAAGAGCTCAACATGAATTTGTTCAGGAAGTGAATGGAGCCGATGGAGAAGTACTTGAGGGACACAATGATGGACAAAAGTTGTGTCCATTATGTCATGCTCATCGACGAATCGATAAGGATTCCCAAAGTGCAGCAGTTGCTAATAGATTTTATCGAGTTGATATCAGAAGATCTTCCTCTTAGGCTATCACTTGATACTACTCTAAACTCGAGGACGAGTTCTTTTCAACCTGGGGTGAGACATAGGAGGATTCAAAGATTTTTATTATTATTTTTGATAAATTTTATTTTTTTGATAATTTTGTAATTTTTTGATATTTAGAGTATTTTTGACAGTTTTTATCTTTTTCATTTTATGATTTTGAGTCTATTTGGGATTTCTAAGATTTGTTAAGATATTTTTCCTTTTTATTAGGAATTTTTTTCATCTTAGGATTTTGAGTCTATATAAATATTTGTTTAGTTAATGTTTAAGGAGAAGCTTTTTAGATTAATAATATTTTTGACAATGCCTTTTATTTCCCTATTTCATGGTATTTTTTCGAATCAACAGGTTTTAGAAGATTGATTTCGTCTTTTACAGTCGATCAATAGAATTAATATTGTTTGCAGGATAATTGCTATCCCGTCCGGTGTCACAAGTTCACAATCGGACTACCAACTTATTTAGGTTTTGATACCCATTAGCAAAGGATCCAATATGCTAGAGTTAGGTACTACTGCACTTGTTCATTGTTCCTGGAACCTGGAGATTGTTTAACTCTGAAACAGTAGAGCAATTTATGGTATTTTGATAATTTCTATCTTTTGTATTTTAGGATTGTATCTGTTTAGGATTTTGAATCTGTTAAAATATTTTCCCTTTCTATTAGGATTGTTTTTTTTTTTTTTACATTTTAGGGTTTTGGGTCTATATAAGTGTTTGTTTAGTTTATGTTTTAAAGAGACGTTTTTTAGATTAATAATATTTTTGGCGATGCAATTTATTTCTCTATCTCCTGGTATTCTTCCGAATTAATAGGTTTTAGAAGATTGATTTCGTCGTTCACAGTCGATCAACAGAATAAATATTGTCTGTAGGCTAATCGCTATCCCGTTCGGCGTCACAAGTTTACAATCGGACTACCAACATATTTAGCCTTTGATACCCATTAGCAAAGGATCCAATATGCTAGAGTTAGCTACTACTGCACTTGTTCATTGTTCCTGGAAACTAGAGATTGTTTAACCCTGAAACAATAGAGCAATTTATGGTGTTTGGTTTTCCTTCTTGTAGTGGGCAAATATGCTTGGCCATACTATTTGCTGACATACAAAGTGTTCTGAAGTTTATTTGCATTGATGATAGTGGAGAATAAACTGTATACAGTCAAGCTAACTAATTGCATTTTCTGTAATTTTCCAGTACACAGTCTAGATGCATGATAAAACATGTTTCTTTACTATTTCAGGAAGGAATGACTAAGTATGTTGGAGTTCCAGGCATGAATTCAATATGTAAAGCACTTTGCTCCGAACAAGGTTAGCCTTGCAGCTTCATGATTGTGTTTTTGGATTCTTGATTTGGGCTTCAAGTCATTTGGTATTATTGTTGAATTTCATTACAGGAATAGAAGCCAAATATGGAGTCACTATTGGCAAAGTGAGTTGGCTGTGTGAGAGAGATTTGTGGTCATTGATTGGCCTGGATGGACAAGATTTAGGACAATTTGATGGAGTGGTTGCCTCAGATAAAAATCTAATATCATCAAGATTTACTGGGGTTACCGGAAAACCACCACCTCTTGGTAAGTTCTTATGGAATTCCTTGGTCCATTCAAGTACAATTATATTTCGGCTTGTAATATATGGCCATCTTAATTGTTTCACGTGAATCATTGTATGGTTAAACTTTTAGCTTCCATTGTAAATCATATTTGTTATATATGTGTTTATTGTAATAGAAGTTTGGTTAACTATTGTTTGTCTTTGTTATCTTTTCCTATAGCTTGCCATGCATTTGTCATCTGGTTATAAAAGTAAAACTAATCCCACTTGCAGTGATTTTATGATCAGAAATTTGAATCCTTTGTTGTAGCTTTCTTAAAAATTCTCAGGAATCCAAGTAAAGTTTTCTGATCCCATTAGCAGTACAACATTGTCTGATTATCTAATTACCACCACTTGCTCAACATGTTAAAACCCATATCTAAATGCAAGTTAATCACATTGCATTAGGCTGTATTAATTTGTCCTTTTCATGTATTTCCTTTGTTACAATTTGAGAGTGTATTATGTAAAAACTGATTATATATATTTTTCCCAACTCATGATTATTTCAGATATAGCCTCATCTCCAGATTTGTCCATTCTTTCACAAGATATTCCTGTCCGTCCGTGTTTCGCTCTAATGCTAGCGTTTTCTGAACCTTTGTCTTTGGTAAGAGATCTTTTTCATTTGAAAATAGTTCCTTTTCCTTGAAAATCAGCATGTTGGTTGTTTGGGGTAATTTACTTATTATGTAGATAATTATGTTGCCTTTTTTAAAAATTCTTAATAGAAACATTTTAAAATAATTTGAAATATTTCCATAATGACTACTTGAGTGGAAATTTTTAGAACCTGATTTGGTAGCCAATCTGAAATTTGATGTTTGAAATTTAGGATCTGTTATTTGAAATTGCCATGTTTTTTTGTTTAGATTAGATTGTTTATTATGTATGTTGATTATTGGGTTTCTGTTGCCTGTTTCTCCCTCTTAATTATAATCATCTTCAAATAATCTAAAATATTTCCATAATGTCTACGTGAGGGTTTGTTCCTCCTATAGAATAGTACAAAATTCACCTATATAGGAGGTGGGATCATCCCTAGGATTTAAGGCAAGCTCTTCCCCATCTCCCTGAAATGGTCTACATGTTTTTTTCTTGTAATTCTCGTCATCATTCTATTGAAACTTTTATACTTGTTACTCTAGTTGCAGTCCTTGTTAAATTATATTATCTATATTTTGTGTTGTAAATATATTTTTCAAATATCGATGATAGCTAAGATTAAAATCTAGCCATATCTGGAAATATTGAAATCTAGTTGGTAATGATTTTTAATGCAGCAAAAACATATACAAGATACTTCAGTGTAGTTTGTGATTGGTAAATCCTTTTGAAATATAGTTTTATTTGATTCTAACTTGAACTGCATGCATGACACCCCTATGATATAAACCAGTTTAAAGAGTCAACGGTTACAGCTGTGCTGATGTTTGGTGATTACTTAGACAACATGTTATTTGATTAGTTTGAGGAATTTGTGTCACACCCTGCACAAATTAGACTTGCCGCGACACTAACTTTGCTCGTTGCACGTGAACTGTAACAATGTCAGAGCAAAATATTGAAAAAAACTAAATAACTTGATTACATACATACCTCTGAAATAATTCCACTAGTGTTATGTATATATCTCAACAATTAATCTAGGTATCAAAGAAAAGGGAGAGCGAATTACAATTTATATTTCTTTGATATTCGTCTTTTGTTGTCTTCTTAATTAGATTCATCAGTTTTCCTTAATTTCTCATTTTTCAACATTACACACATTATAGTCTTATTTTATCCACACTCAACATAACATATTGAGTGGGTGAACAATATGTAATATCCTCAACAAAAATGTGTCGTATAAGTAAAGGTGAATGACTTGCATTCCACCTAATATGAACATATCATGTATAAATGAAAATCTCAAAGTGAGCAATCTGCAACCTACTCGAGAAGGATGCATCACATATAAGAGTGAATGACTTGCAATCCACTTATAACGAAATGCATTGTATCTATGCTCACATACATACATAGTTCGGGTGAATGATCTGCAATTCACTCGAAATAGATGTATCGTATATCCATGGGGTGAATGATCTGCAATCCACTCAATACGAAATACATAATGTGAATGCATATATACAAATACATATATATAAGGTAAATGAATCGCAATCCACCTGAAAAGTGTTTCACATAAAAATAGGATGAACGACCTGCAATCCATCCGGTATGGTGTTTCAAATAAAAATAAGGTGAACGACTTACAATTCACCTCGTGAGGAAAAATCATCTCAATTTAGCCAAAGCCCACAAACACACTAAAAGATTCCAGAATCCTCTTTGTACACGGAGTTCATTGTTCTAAATTGTAAGTAATCACGCAAACTGTTACAGAGCAAAATCGAAACTCAAGACTATGAGTAATCACGTAATTTTTAGAGGGCGGGGTCGAAGCTCTATAATATAAGTGCTACATTTATTATCTTGACAATTTAATGTCAAATGATAATGCGTCTCTTTCAAAGCACAGAATCCAAAACTTTAAATATCATTGTTGCATCTATTATTTTGTTACTTAATAACCATATTAAAGTAATTCCTAAAACGTGGAGCTAGATTATTGCTATAATTAGTTTTTTATTTTATTATTTGCATAATTATGTAATCTAATTTCTTGTAGATCTCAAACAAGAAACAAACAAGATAAGAATCAATTTAAGAATAAAAGGGCAAGCAAACATGATAAGGAATAATCAAGCAGTAAGAGTAGAAATAAGATTAAAATTAAAATTAACTCTATTTTTCATAACATCTACTTTCATAAATTTAAATCACGTGCATCTTTAATCTTAACCATAACTCATCCATCAAGTGATAATATTTAGTAAGGGTATCCAGGACTTTAAGATGAAATAAAATTTTCTCCAAGCCTTATCAATTCCATTCATCCTAACTTGCCCCTCAAGAACTAAAACACCAAATAGCATGAGGAGAAAATCTGAATTTTATTAGCTAAAAGGACTAAGAGAAGGTTGTCCTTTTTGCTTTATACGCTTGTAGCAACCACAAGTAAAATCCCATGGTCACTAGGCGATGACAACAATGACAATCAACGATGACAAAGAAAAACAACAATGGAGGGCAGCGAGTCAACGATTAAGTAGTGACAACAAGGATTAAGATCACGCATGAGAGATATATCATGTGTGGGAAGCAATGAGATGAAGTTTAGGTAATGCATGGAGTGGGAGGAAGGAAAAAAGAAAGCTAGGTTAATAAATTGTGCCTTTGCATAAAGGTCCTTACATCTATAAAAATTACAAATGAATACTATGAAATTTTCAATAATATAACAATTTGGCTCTTGATTACTTAGACGACATGTTTGGCAACGACATAGTTATAGAATATTTTAATTAAATTGTAGATGTTACTGCTCTATTAGCTCTGATCATATGATCTAAATCTGTGGACCGCTTTGTCTTCCTAGGTAGGATCTCAATCCTGACAACTATTGGGTGAAGAAAGAATCCAAGTATCGGAAACTTTTAATAGAGTGCATATGCTAAAAGCAGAAGCAAAGAGTTATGCTAGCTCCTCTCTAGGATCCTCTCTGCTATATTAGATGCTATACTAGTCATCAAGTTGCAATTTTATCATACCATTGTCTGTTACTTTATTGCATCCTCAATTAACTTGCATTTTATTTCAGTTATTGTAGAAAGAAGTCACTTCAATTCTCACCAATATATCTCACTTTAGTAGTATCACTCTCATAATCTTACGATTACAGTCATTTCCTCTCTCTGGGTTTCCAAATTCAGATACCTGTTAAAGGGTTTTCATTCAAGAACTCTGAAGTTTTAAGCTGGGCCTATTGTGACAGTAGTAAGCCAGGCCGTTCTCATGCATTCCCTAATTGGTAAGCTTATTCTTCATATATATATATATATCCATGATCATTCCTTTTCTGTCTCTTTTAGGATTTAACTACATATTTCTCATATAGTGAGTGTTGGGTATTACATTCCACAACTGAGTTTGCTGAGGGTGTAATAGCGAGAACTGGCCTCAAGAAACTTTCAAGTGAAGCCTTGGCCAAAGTGGCAGACGAGTTGTTTCATGAGTTCCGGTCTACAGGAATTAGTACTCATCCAGTTTTCCTGAAAGCACACAGATGGTTAGTATAGTTTGATAGTTCCTTACATGTCTTTTTGATAACTCGATCAGCATGGTTTTCACTTGCCAAATATGATTTCCACAGATGTATTTGTAGTAGAATTTATGCTTTTTATATTCTATAGATTTACTCTTCTCGAATCTAAAACGTCATACAACCATCTTAGTCTCGCGTATACATATTTTTCTGCTCTCCAACTCACTGATCAATAAACTCAAACTCAGGGGCAGTGCCTTTCCAGCTATTACTGTCGGTGCGGATGACAAGTGTTTATGGGACAAGAACAGGAGGTTAGCTATTTGCGGTGACTTTTGTGCGAGTCCTAACGTTGAAGGTGCAGTTCTTAGTGGCATACGAGTAGCGTCTAAGATGCTTGGCAAGTCGAGCACGAGTTAACTTGCACCCTACATCATCTGAACATTAAGAGTACTGTATGAAAATTAGTGAATTATAGTTATGGCAAACGAGTGGATCTTTCTCAGTCATTTAGAGAATGATAGCATATTTGGTTCAAAGGAATAATTGTTAATGAATTTCCATGGAATCAATATTTTGATGTTTGAGTGAACATGCAGACATTATCATCCGAAGATTGAGATTGCATTCTTGACATTCTGTCAACTTTTGTGCTTCCTGGTAGCGGCAAGAAGTGCTTCCTGCTCGTTACCCACATCACATCAGTCTTTTAATGTATTACACATTGTTTTTCGAGTGGTTTCACAGGAAAAACAAAGGCACTCACCTACATAAACGATGAACCACATAATACAACAAATAACTTATAAATAAAAGATTAATATGAAGCAAATAATAATCCCAAAACTGTATTCGCAAACTCACTGGCCCTTTGCGTGATCCTTAACGCATACTATTCTTCATGTGCACCTCGTGCAATTGTGACACGTTCTCCAGGTGCCACAGCACCTCTCCCATCGTCGGCCGCCTCTTCCCCTCGTCGGCGAGGCACTTCTCGGCGATCTCCACAAACTTCGCCACCGACTCCGGCAAGTACCCCTCTTCCTCCTTCAGCCGCGGGTCCACAATCCGCTCCGCTGACTGCTGTTGCAGCGCCCACTCCGCCAGGCTGATCTGCTCCCGCGGCAGGCTCGGGTCGATCACCGGCCTCGCGCACACCACCTCCAGCAGCACCACCCCGAACGAGTAAACGTCCGACTTCTCCGTTAATTGTTGCCGCCGGAAGTACTCCGGATCCAGGTACCCGAAACTTCCCTTCACCGCCGTGCTAACGTGCGTCCGGTCCACCGCCGGCCCGTCCTTCGACAGCCCGAAGTCCGCCACCTTCGCCACGAAGTTCGCGTCCAGCAATATGTTGGTGCTCTTCACGTCACGGTGGATGATCGCCCTCTCCGACCCTGTGTGGAGGTAATGCAGTCCCCGGGCGGCGCCTATGCACGCCTCCACGCGCTGCCGCCACGTGAGCGCCGGCCGGTCGCTGCCCAGGAGGTGGCTCCGCAGCGTCCCATTCGCCATGTACTCGTACACCAGCACCATCTCCCCTTGCTCGTCGCAGAACCCAATCATGGACGCCAGGTGCCGGTGACGGAGTTTCGACAGCATCTCGATCTCCGTCTCGAACTCTCTCACTCCCTGCTCCGATTGCTTATTGGCTCGCTTGATCGCCACCGTCACCCCCTCGTTGATTTCGCCTCTGTAAACTTTACCGAACCCGCCTGCTCCAATCACCAACGCCTCGTCGAAGTTCCTGGTCGCAATTTTAATCTCTGCCACGCTGAATCTTCTCCCGACCCTGTTCTTGTTCGAGCTGAGCGAACTCTTGATCGCCACCGCATTCTTTGTGCTTCCCGGACTCTTCTTCGCTGGCGGCGTTTTCTTCAGGCGATGTAATAAACCAACATAAAGCAACAAAACGACGCCCACTGATCCGACAGCGGCGGCGGCGGCGGCGGCGGCGGCGACCGCCCCTAAAGTCTTATTCTTCGGCTTCTGAGCGATTTTGTTACCTTGCGCTGCGCTGATTCGCGTGTGAGCATGAGCGAGAATTCCGTTCCTGCTCAGCTTAAAGATCTCGACGCCGTTGAGCAGGGCGTCCGAGCCGGATCCGCTCGCCAGCGAATTTGGCCCCAACTGCACCCAAAGCGAGTCCACCTTCGGCGAGATCGCCTCCACGTAGTCCTCGTGGTACGCCTTGTTCTTCCCACCGGCTCGAACGAACACATCAAAGCTCTCCGCCGCAGTCTTGTTATTTATATAAATCCTAAAAATCCTCTGGTTCGGCTTGTCGTAGACGAGCTCGGAGAAATGCAACCGGATAAGGTAATCGAAGTTGGGATCCACGTCGAACCTCCACGACACGTTGAATCTCCTCTCCACCACCTGGTTGTCGGTCATCGTCCTCGCCGTCTCGTACACCAGTAACGGCGCGAAGGCGGCGGTGCGGTTGACCGACGAGTAGGTCACAGTAGAAGTGTTACTGATGTTGTACGCAGCGTTGACAGAGAACATGAACTGCTCGTCTGAGTTCCACTTCCTCCACAGGGCTCCGTCTTCGCTTGGCTTGATTTCTCGGCCGCCCACGTTCAACCTGTACATGGTCTCAATTCCGGAGCTCGAAGGGAACGACAGCTCGTCGACGGCCGGAATCACCTCGATGGCGTTGACGAAGGCGAAGGAACCGAGTTCGGGGACGAACTCGATCCTGAGCTCGGTGAGGTTCACGCTGAGGGAGTACTCCTTGAACAGAGAGCTGGCGTTCGAGTTGCTCCTCGCGTTCTTCCAATCGATCTCGCCGGGGGCGTTGAACTTGGAGAGCAGCTTGAGATTGTTGGCGAGCAGATCGAAGGAGGAACCGTCGGCGTCGAAGCTGCCAAAATCGAAGGGGCGGAAGTGGAGCCTGATGAAGTAGTTCCCAGGGAGCACTGTGAAGTCGAAGCTCGTCGAGGTGTTAAAGATCCGCGCAGTTTGATAGAGCGATCCATAGATCGGGTCTTCAGTGATCGTGGAGGCAGCAGCCGTGACTCCGACAGAGGATAATGTGAAGCTTCGGCCGGGACTCGAGTCTCCGATCCATTGCCTACCTTCCACTGTGATGCTGGAATTGCAGCCGCAGTTGATGAAGAGCGGTTTCGTCAGAGCTTCTGCTGATGCTTCAACCAGAGACAGAGATGCGAGGAACACTACTAATAGGACGATGTACTCCATGTTCGATCAATCGAAGGCGAAGTGAGGAGCAAAGCTTCGTCAATTAACTGCACATCTCTTTCAGAAACTCTCCGTTCTTCCCTCGAGACTGAGGAGCCCAACTGTGTTCATCATCGTCGTTCCGAAAACATGCATCTGGCCATTCCAATACTGAGGGCAAAAACATGCAATCAACTTGGCAAGAAAATCCAATGGCTTCAGGCAAGAGTTTCTGGCAATGAAAAGGACCACACCGAATAGAGAGATTCTGCAAACTGGCTTCGCGTTGCGTGAAGAAAATGAGGTGCTGCTCTTTTTTTTTTCTTTTTCTTTCCCCTTCTCTCTCAATCTCTCTCTCTTTCTTTTAGAAGTATCTAAGCTCCCTGATGATGGATCTTAGAAGTGTTTTGCGATGAGATGCGGTAGAAGTAGCTTGGCACCGAAAGAGAGAAGCTGTAGCTACAGCTTGCGGTGGAAGAAAGGCTACTGCAAGAAGCACATGTTTTTGTCCTTTGGCAGATGAATACGTTAGTCTGCCATTAATCTTCTAGCACTGTATGTCACCCTGGCTCTCTGCGTGTTCAGATTTTGAACCGAGTGATGGAACCTGTTGATTAGATTGGATTTTGATTTGTCAAAGCGAAGATGAGTTGGTCATGCATGGTGCATGGTGGAGGTGAGTTAGGTTTTGTTGTATACAAAGGGACACCTGAAGCTAAGGGGTCCATTCAATTGCATCATTATGGAATTTGTCCTTAACGCTATGACACTACCAAGCCTCGTGCAGAGAATGCAAGATAGGAAGAAAAAGAACTTAGAATATTGATCGAACATATTGAACGAGCTAGACAAATCCAGTAGGCTATATACAAATGGTGGCGTTAGATGACTAGATGACTCAGTTCAGACTGTCACGTGGACACTCAGACACTCGGGAAAGCATTCAGATCGCTCAGACCTTGTGACGCTCAACTTCTCATTCAAACTCGGGAAAACATTCAGATTACTTGGATCGCACTCGATTTCCCTTCCATTTATATGGAAATTGTTGTCTCCGATAGCTCTGGGAGTACGCAAATTGATACGGATCGTCGAGGTTAGTGTTCAACACTATCTCCGTAAACGATATTGCTCCGTTACGGTGCTAACGGATAGCAGCAACTTGTTCCCAAGATACAACGACGAACGTCTCAGAATAGTAGCACTCCAAATTCCGAGACCGACAAACTCTCTCATAGGCTTTTTGGACTCCGAATGCACTAGATGGGATGAATGCACAAGGAAGAGAAGAATCGATGAATTGATCGATGAGTTTTCCATCATTTGGAGGGTTCTATTTATACTAAGTGAAGAGGTTGAATGAGTGGATGTGACCCTTGGACGGGATCAATCTGGGCCGTTCGATCTGGAGGGTTGTAACCCTTCATATAGCCCTCTTGATCTCATCCATCATATCTGAAGAGTTGTGCCCCTCGCCTCTTGTCACCAGCCGTCGGATCTGAATCTCTTGATCCATTCGATCTGACGCTTCAGATCAGGTCGCATCCCAGCGGTCAGATCGTGACTCTTCGCGATCCATCGCTCCAGATCGCATCACACGCGATCCATCACACCTCTTTGATCAACGGTTGCCATCCGTTCCAATCAACAGTCTAGTCATCCTTTCTTGCCCACGTGGATGCCACACAGACATTGCCACGTTAGATACGAGTCTGACACGTCACCCGAGTGCCACGTAGGCACCACAATGTCACCTGGAGCATAAATTTAAGCTCTTCGCGACGACGCGAAGTGCAAAGTGCGCCTACAAAGCGCCCATTGCGCACATGCGTACGTGCACACGTGGCGGGTGGCGAACTCACAGGTGCGAGCACCTGTTCGCCCCTGAGAAGAGAGCACCTGGTCTTTTTGTGTTAACTCCATTAACATAGCATCATTAATAAGAAAGAAAACACATCAAAAATTTCCGATGTGGAACTATTCTCCCATGTATTTCCTTATATATAATATTAATTAACAATTAATGTTATTTGGGTCAATCTTAAACAATTAATTTCTCATTCACCTTTAATCGATTTTGAGCAAATTAATAGTCTAAATCTATCTACGCAAAACGTAGATTTCAATTTTGAAGTCAATTACGACTTTCATTAATTGATGACATTCTGATTTTTTCACAAAACTGTATTGGTCCATTAAGGCCCCAATATCCAACAGAAATTACCAACAATCCTTCACTATTTTCATAAAGATGAAATTTAAAAACTTTTAATTATCAAGTGGCAAATCTTATGCATAAATAAAGGCATCTAACGAATTTGGTGAAGACCTATCAAATGCTAACTAAGGTGACTAGTAGATCAACTTTAAACCAACGATCTTATTTGATTAACCGGAGTGATCTCACACATAGACTTTTCTTATTCTCGGTCGGTATTCATATTGGTGACACGTGGATTGACATCGTGTTCTTACTATCTTGATTTTCCATGTATATTTATGTAGTTAGTCAGACCACACTAGAGACGACATCATCTTTTATATTCACATAAGTAGATGTTATAAAGAATGTTTATGTAACTAAGTATTCTAAAGGATTGCCCTTTATAACAACATTCAAAACTTAGAAGTTTTTCCTAAACATTCCATTACGTGAACCAAACACTTCCCTTGGGACAAATTAAGTGTTTCAACCATTCATATAATATATTTTGCTCATTGAATTCAAGAGTTGGAAATCATCAAAGTTGAGTTAAGTTTCTACTATTGATGATCACTAAGTTGACTTTAGTCCCATTTTCTTTGACCTCCTTAAAACTAGATCCCATGCAAGGTATTTTGTCAAAGGATTAATCAAGTTAATGTTGGGTTGCAAGGGTGCAAACATAGTTCCACATCTAAAACACATGGGAAAGATCATGAGTTTAAAAGGATGGAAAGTATCTCCATTGACATGAGGCCTTTTGGGGAGCGCCCAAGAACAAAGACATGAGGGCTTAGACCCAAAGTGGACAATATCATACTATTGTGGAGATATTTTGATTCCATCGGTAGTAACAATTGATATGGACTAACCGCCGGATGAGCCATGATCCAGATCTAACCATGTGGGGATTCTCGAAAAAAACAAAGGAAGTAGGGGAGACTCGGACCATGAGGGACATGGCAGCCGGACCATGAGAAATGGTAGAGGAGCTTCCAGTGGTCCTTTGTTTGAGGGGGGGATTGTTGGGTTGCAAGGGTGCAAACATAGTCCCACATCTAAAACACATGGGAAAGATCATGAGTTTAAAAGGATGGAAAGTATCTCCATTGACATGAGGCCTTTTGGGGAGCGCCCAAGAACAAAGACATGAGGGCTTAGACCCAAAGTGGACAATATCATACTATTGTGGAGATATTTTGATTCCATCGGTAGTAACAATTGGTATGGACTAACCGCTGAATGCGCCATGATCCAGATCTAACCATGTGGGGATCCTCGAAAAAAATAAAGGAAGTAGGGGAGGCTCGGACCATGAGGGACATGGCAGCCGGACCATGAGAAATGGTAGAGGAGCTTCCAGTGGTCCTTTGTTTGAGGGGGGGATTGTTGGGTTGCAAGGGTGTAAACATAGTCCCACATCTAAAACACATGGGAAAGATCATGGGTTTAAAAGGATAGAAAGTATCTCCATTGACATGAGGCCTTTTGGGAAGAGCCCAAGAACAAAACCATGAGAGCTTAGGATCAAAGTGGACAATATCATGCCATTGTGGAGATGTGGACATTCTTTAGACCCTACAGTGTATAGTTATGAAACATTCATGTATCAATTGTCTAATCGAACTGTCTCAAGCCAATATGTCTTGACTTTTCATTGTAAATATTGTTATATCCTTTTGATAGTGTAGCCTCACTATCATAATGTATAGCAATTAGAGGCATTGGTTTCCACGACAAAGGAACTTCTATTAATAGGATCAACCATTTTGCATCCTTAGCACACGAAGTAAGAATTATAAACTTGGCTGCCATTGTGGAATCAGCAATATAAGTTTACTTTTTGGAACTCCAAGATATGACTCCACCAATTCTAAATATCCATTCACTTGTAAATACATGATTTTTTGTATCAGATATCTAACTAGCATTTGTATATCCATCTAGAACTTGAAAATATTCAAGATAATGTATACCATAATTCATAGTGTGTCTTACGTACTTCAATACTCGATAAATTACATTCCAATGCAATTGATTAGGATTATTGATATACCTACTCAATTTTTAAATTGTAAATGCAATATTAGATCTAGTCATTATCATTGCATACATCAGAGAATCGATAACTCTGACATATTCTAGTTAGTTAACTATCCTTTCTGTATTAGGATACAGTTTAATACTAGAATCAAAAGATGTTATAATTATCTTACAATCAAAATGGTCAAACATTCTCAATACTTTTTCAATGAAATGAAATTGTATAAGAACAAGACTTTGTTCTTTCCTCAAGATCTTTATATTCAAGATCATATCTGTCTGACTCAAATCTTTCATATTGAAGTAGGATGATAACAATGATTTAATATCATTTACACTAATAATATCAGTTTCAAAGATCAACATGTCATTCACATAAAGATAAATAATAATACCTATATTATTATTAAACTTACTATACACACATTTGATTTTAAATCCATTAGCAACTATCACTTATCAAAATTTTCATGTGTTTAGGAGCTTATTTAAGTCCATCTAATGACTTAATCAATCTACACACTTTACACTCTTGTCCAGGCATAACAAACCCTTTTGGTTGTTCTATATAGATCTCCTCATCTAGCAATCAAGATTCTAATAGTAGCAAACCTAGCAACTGGTGCATAAGTATCAAAATAGTCTAGGTCTTCTTTTTGTTTAAAGCCCTTTGCTATTAATCTTGCCTTGAACTTGTCTATAGTTCCATCAACCATTATCTTCTTTTTAAAGATTCATTTACAATCGATTGGTTTTGAGCCATATGGAGATCAACCAAATTCCACATTTTATTATTCATAATAGACTCCATTCATCATTAATTGCTTATTTCTAGAATACAATATCCCTTGAGTTCATTATTTCTTTATATATTTTGGGATCAGATATGGATATCTATTTTACATTTGAATCCCTAGCTCCCTTCAAAAGATGCATAATGAAATCAAGTCTAAAAGATTTTTTCCTTTCGATCGCTCGGACCTTGTGGTGCTCGACTTCCCATTGGACTCGGACCTTGTGGTGCTCGGCTTTGCATTCGGACTTAGGAAACCATTCGAGCCACTCAAACTTCGTGGCGCTTGACTTCCTATTCGGACTCGGGAAAGTATTGAAGGAATTTGTAAATCCTAAACCGCATGAGTTCTATAAACTAAATTAGAACTTCAAATAGGAAATACAAATTTAATGATCTAGTTTCTACGAATAACATGGTTTAATATGTAAAATATAAAATAACGACAAGGAACCTGTTTGTAGGGCCATGTCCTTGTCCTGCAACTCCTTGTGTTTGATCCCTGTGAAAGAAAAACAAAGCGGAAGCTAGAGGGAGGTCTTCCAAGGGATTTAGGGTGACGGCCGTAAAACCTTCGTCAATGGGGAACGAAGGTGATGTCACATGATGCCCTAAACCCTCGGGGACCAAACCCTTATATAGAGATCTGAACCGTTATCAGCCCATAGATAATAACGGAACAGATTGACTTATTCCATATTTAATCCCTATCCGATAATACCAAAAATGGATTAATAAATTCAATAAATTTAATCCATAATAATATCGGAACGGACTAACGGGTTCTACATATTTTAATCCACATCAATAATCTGAAACCCGATAAATCTTAATTAGATCACTTAATTGGGTTCGGTTCGTATCCGTATATACAAATTACAATTAAGCCCATAATTAAGAAATTAAATCCAACAATCTCCCACTTGAGCTATATGTGATTTGTATTTAATATACGATTATAACTTTAGTTGATATCAAACTTTATGGTACTAAAATACCCCTGAAAACAATCTGGTCCATTAACTTCATTGGTATAGGACTAAAGATGTCATAGCTACTATATATGCCTGTAACTAGCCCTAACAATAATCACAATACCAATGTTGTTAATGACATAGATCAAGATGTGGATATGTAGTATGAAAATTACATGAAATGTGATCTGTACATGTCAATTTTCAATTGATCCTAATGACCCAAAAGGGTCTGATCATATTTGCAAATACTTTATGCTAAACTGCAATAGCAAATCATGATCCAAACTTTATGATTCCAAAAGGAATCTGTATCATATTTACAAACACCAAATGCTAAACTGCAGTAGTAAATCATGATACTTTATTTCAGAGTGTCAAACAAACATTTAATTACCCATTAATGTTTTGAACTTTAAGTACGTACAATAATCAAAACAAAATGTTTGTCTTTATAGAGCAATAAAATGTACAATAGATTCTACTAGATAAATTCTTCTTCCATAAGAAGAACTCTCATATCCACAACATGCGCATGAAACACCTTAGGCACCAAGCCTTTGGTGAGTGGATCTGCCAACATAGAATCTGTACTGATGTGCTCTATCATCACCTGACGACTCTGAACTCTTTCTTTAACCGCTAAAAACTTGATGTCGATGTGCTTGGACTTCGACGAACTGTGGTTGTTCTTGGCATAAAGTTCTGCGGCTTTATTATCACAGTTAATCTTTAATGGTCTTTCAATACCATCAACAATACGCAGTGCTGTGATAAAATTTCGCAGCCAAATTCCATGATTGGATGCTTCGTAGCATGCTATCAACTCTGCCTCCATAGTAGAAGTGGCTACTAGCGTCTGCTTGACGCTCTTCCAAGATATAGCCCCTCCAGCGAGCATGAAAATATAGCCTGAAGTAGACCTCCTGCTATCTAAGCATCCAGCAAAATCGGAGTCTGAATATCCAATCACCTCAAGATGATCTGACCTCCGATACGTGAGCATATGTCTTTTGGTTCTTTGTAAGTATCGCATCACTCTCTTTATTGCTTTCCAATGTGATGGTCCTGGATTACTTACATATCTGCCTAACATCCCCACTATGAATGCTATATCTGGTCGTGTACATACTTGTGCATACATAAGACTTCCCACAGCCGATGCATAAGGGAGTTGGTCCATCTCTTTTCTTTCAAGTTCAAGTCGTGGACATTGCTGCAGGCTGAATCTGTCACCTCTAGACACTGGTGTGTCACCAGGTGCGCAGTTTTGCATGTCATACCTCATAAGCACCTTTTCAATATAGGCTTTCTGTGAAAGTCCAAGAATACCTCTTGAACGATCACGATAAATCTGTATGCCTAAGACAAACGATGCTTCACCAAGATCTTTCATTTCAAAATGACTGGATAGAAATGATTTGATTTTATATAGTAGCCTCTTATTATTGCCTGCAAGCAATATGTCATCCACATACAAGACAAGTATAACAAACTTGCTTCCACTGAACTTGATATATATGCACTGATCAATAGGGTTTTCTCTAAAACCAAATGAGATTACCACTTGATCAAATTTTCGGTACCATTGACAGGATGTCTATTTTAAACCATAAATGGACTTTTTAATCTACATATTAGATGCTTTCAATTTTTATACTCAAAGTTCTCCGGTTGCACCATATATATAGACTCCTCAATGTCTCCATTGAGAAATGCAGTCTTTACGTCCATCTGATGTAACTCTAAATCAAAATGAGTTACAAGTGTCATGATTACCCTAAGGGAGTCTTTCGTTGATATAGGTGAGAAAGTCTCCTTGTAATCAATGTCTTCCTTTTGAGTGAATCCATTGGCAACAAGATGAACCTTATACTTTTTGACATTGCCCCTTGAATCTCACTTGGTTTTAAAATATCCGCTTACAACCAACGGATTTCGTACCTTCAGATAATTTGATAAGTTTTCAAACGTCATTATCTACCATACACTTTAATTCTTCTTGCATGACATTAATCCACCTTTTAGGACATCATTTGACTTCTTGGAAAGATACAATATCACTTTCCAACTCAATGTTAAACTCGCCTTCTTTGAGATAAACATAATCATGAGACAATGTGGATTTTCGTTCCATCGTAGATTGCCTTATAGACACTTGTTCTTAAGGTAGTTGAGGTATTTGTTCATCAATATGCGGCAATATCTTATTTGAATGGAGGGATCCTCCAATTATATTGGAGATGTCACTGGAATATCTTGATTCACTATTCCTTCCAGATGTGCATTATCCATGATGTGCGACATGGTAACCATTCCACCACGAGGAAGAAGGAGATGCTGAAAGGATTGGAGAACCCTAGCTTCTGGCTCTCCCCTTTTTCTTTATTTCATCGCCACCAACGCCCTTTAAGGGCTTCAGTATGATTCCGATCACGAGAAAAATAGAGGGCTTCTTCCTCCCGAAGGCGCCGCCATCCCCGCCATCCGCACTGTCTGCGCAAGTGTTGCTAGCCGCATGGGAGAGACGCACATTACTCGGCCACGAGGAAGAAGGAGGTGCCGAAAGGATTGGAGAACCCTAGCTTCTGGTTCTCTCCTTTTTCTTTATTTCGTAGTCGTCAACGCCCTTTAAGGGCTTGATCTGCAGCCGACCGTGACGGGGGAGAAGGGTGTGTGAAACCCTAGCTTTAGCCCTCTTCCTTGCTCCTTACTGCTTATCTGCCCGATCACGCCAAGATCAGGTTCGCCGCTGCCGTCCCTGCCTTTTCGAGTTGCAGGAGCTTGCTAAGTTGCTGAGCTCCCTTCTATTGGTTCATCAATAGTGGCCGGAGGTCTTGTGAGATGTGGCTGCCGACCGAGGGAGTTCGTCGGAGAAGAAAGGGTTGTGTGTTGTTTTCTTTCCGGAGAAATTATTCCATCAATATCAAAAAGGTTCCGATTGTTTGTCCTAAATCGGCGGTCAATGGTTGAGCACCGAAAACTACACCGGGAATATGATTTTCGATGATAGTTAGAAAACCCCAAAACGATTGCAACAAACTTTGTTGCATGATTTTCAAAATTAGGTTTTCTCTCGATTTAATCGTCATCGATCATCAGCTAGTACCGAAGATGATAACGCGACTTGTGGCTTCGGAAGCCGTCTAGACGAGAGCTTGGTGTGGATCACCAATAGAGGCGGGACTTCGACAAGGACCTCTCGATTGATACCAATCCTGCTCAAACGTCATCGAAAAACTACATGCAGAATTATTTAGTTTTATATAAATTTTAATTTCCTACCATGCCTTGTAATATTATTTCCTGTTTTGTCATGCGTATGTTGTGATAATAATTAGCTTAATTATTTGTATATTTCCATTGCGCACGTTTGCGAAACGTGTAAACATGCGCATTGCACTGGGATGATCCCAACAATGGTATCAGAGCCTGATAGTGCAAGACCTACGCATAAAATGATTTTATGTGTAGCAGTTGTCGTAAATATAATTAAGAAAATTTTATGATTTAATTTAGAATTTCTAAATATAAAAATTTCCTAATTGATTAGGAAAACTTATATTAGGAATTTTATTTCCTAATTAATTAGATTTTCTCAATTAAGAATTTTATTTCCTAAAAAGAAAATATTTAGATTTAATTTAAAATTTCTAATTGTAGAATTTCTTAATTTGTTAGGAAATTTAGATTAGAAAATTTGTTCCTAATTAATTAGATTTTCTTAATTAAAAATTATATTTTCTAAAATAAAATATGTGATTAGATATGAAAATTTATTTCCCAATCTAATTAAATAATTTTAATTTATAAAATTAGATTCTTTATTATATTGTATTAAATAAGATTTATGATAACTATAGTTGAAAATAGTCATAATTAGTTGCATTAATTATGTCATATCATGTCATTTGCTATGATTGGTTGCATTAATTATGTCATGTCATTTATTGTCATGTCATGTAGATAATTTATTGTTTGCATGAAAAGAGGATGTGACCTGTGAAAATCCCTTATAAATAATTAAAGTTAACACATTCCGTTAATATAATTAGAACTAGAGTTTAATTTTTTGTTTGGGTTGTTGGATTCTCTCCAAGCCCGGTCTGAAATTAAACATGTTAGAACCATCGAGATATGATCTCACGATTAGCAGGTTGACTTTAACTTGAAGCGTTGATTTGTTGCACTCTCTCCAAGGTCAATGCGGATAGAGGTGAAGTCGAGTGTTATACATATAATGTATACGTATTAATATGTTAACAACTCGATATTTATGCGAATATTTAATTAGTTGATAACATAATGTGATAGTTATGTATACATGATACATAATCAGTATGTGATACCTACCGTTGTAGCTAAGAATGGTTTGTTAGACTTTCTCTAAGGTTGTTTTATCTATAAATGGATATCAACCTATTTGGAGAATACCTACAATCTTCCGAATTCGAAGTAAGGGCTTTTAAATTCGTAAAATAAATGAGATCAATTAATATATATAAATACATTGCAAATCATATCTCTTATTTACTTGATTGTATTTCTAGATTTAATTGATTATGTATATTATCTTTTATTGCCCATAATTTACAATACCAATAATTTGACTAACCCTAAACTTTAGGACTGATATTGAATTTTGAGAATTGTTCTTAAATCCGAAATTATAAATTTTATCTAGAGTCAGTAAAAGGAAAGTAGGCATGTGATGTCTCTTCCGCTTGATGTATTTTCATAAATGAATGTTATATTGTTTCCTCATCCACTCAGATATTGGATGCTGGGTGCGGCTTTTATATATGTGATAATATATAGGATTTAAGGAACAGTAAAAGAGTTGTTTGAAAATTATTACTATGTTTGATTTTAATAAAGAATATCCTTTCTATTTTTTGTTTAAATAGAAAAGGGTTCTATTCAATTTTAGGCAACAATTATTGTTACCTAATTTGGAATGAAGTTCTTTATAAGATTGGAACATTTAGTAATAGTGTCTACGTGTTAGATATTTCCAACGAGGCATTCAATATTGAAACAAAAAACAAGCGTGTTTAAAAAGATAATCAATTAACCTCCTATTTGTTGTATTATCGTCTTGACCATATAAGCAAGAAACGCGATTGATTGCACTAGTAGTGATCACAAGAAGATTGCTTACGCTTTTTTAAAAAAATATTTTCTTAATTTTATCACTCCCACTGTCCTTATTGAATTTGACATTTCCTATTTCGAAGAATGATCTATTAGAGGGATTATAAAATTTACCCTCTATACTTTTTAGAGTAATCCACAAAATTACAACACACAGTTTAATTAATACTAAGAACATATATATAAGTATAGATAATAAAATATGTAAATAAAATATGTAAATGGGTTATTTATAATATACCAAATACAACATTATATTTTATTCTTTCGACTAAAATATAATTTGTTAGCGGTACTTTTTAATATAACTCAAACTTTAATTGGCCATATAATGAGTCTTCCTTTGAGTCGACCCATTAAATACATAATTTGACACTTTATATGAGTTATATATGTTAGATTTGAGAGGTGTCCTAAGACAATCACCTTACAGTTATATTATTTATTAGATAAATTACAATTCACTATTTGAGTGTACATTCCATATGTATTTGATTGGATCTTAATCTCAAATATTGAATGTCCGCAATACGATTCATAACATGAAAGAATTTGTGATTGGATCAAAACTCATGAGCATCTCTACATGTGCAATTATGAATGCATTGAAATCATCCCTAGCTAAGGAATTGATGACCACAGATGTCATTGATTCTGTTGAGACTAGCACGTTTAAACTCCTTGGTTAGCCAAGCAGCCGATCTCACTGCTGGAGACATTGATATTGAGAGTTAAATGTGGATGCTGGTTAAAGGTAACCAGTTCATTGGAGTGACCTGCCTTGAGACTTCATATAGTTTTATACATATGTCAATAAAGATCTCAATGCAGCTTAAGTGCAAGTTTCTTTTAACTTGTAGTATTCAAGTCGAAGTATCTTATACTTTGACATCTTAAACAAGCATCTCCGATGAGTTGTGGATCCGAGATTATTGGGTATAAGTCGAAGTATCCGAAGGTGTTTGAATAGCCCACAGAGAATTCACTGCTCCTTGAAAAAGGAGACGTATACCTTGTGGTCGTTTGTCAGGATTGTTACTAAAAGTCTTTGGTCAAAGCATTACATGTTAAGAGTACGGTACTCTTAGATGCATGTGCAAGTAACTCGAATCCATAGGACAAGAAAGCAGCTTGGGTTAAGAGCGATGTAATCAGCCTAGTGGGGACTGACACATAGACCATGTCCTGAACCAAATAGGTATAAAACGGTGAAAGGAACAAGACACGTTTAATTGGAGCTGCTGAAGGGTTTAGAATTGTTCTGCAATCAATCCTTGATTTTTCATGCAATTGGGGATCATGATGTACTACTAGGTGCCACTCATGATTTTTTCGTAATTAATGGTTAATTACGGACGACCAACATAGCTAGAAATCTATTGGGTCACACACACTACAAGTTCTCAAAAGGACTTAAAACGAGTTTAAGAATTGGATTCTCAGAATGAGAGAAATAAAGTCTGGTTGGACCAGACAATGGATAAAATGATGGAATTCGTCTTATGAAGATGAAGTGAATGAAACTGATTTCGTTCAAATTAGAGGTTGTTTAGTTAGTGAACCAAATGATTCAGTTTTGAACCAACTTGGTTTGGCTCATGATGGAAGAGATTTTGGTAGAACGGAAGTAATGAAAGGCTTCGTCTTGAGAAGACAAAACAAACAAAACTGATTTGGATCAAATCGGAGTTCATCTGGTTAGTGAACCAAGCGAACCAAATCAAACCCAATCCGATTTACTATAGTGCCAGTTGGTTCGCTTAGGGCTAAACTCGGTTTAATTTTCTACGTTTTTTCTCTGGTTCACTATAGCCACGAGAAGCACAAATCGTAGAAACCCTATTGCACTGTAGCTCCTCGTATAAACAACAATCGCAAGACAGAAACAGTGCTTCCTCTCTAAGAATCGTGATTTGCCCTAGACTTGCTTATTCTCCCGATGGCATGACATTGTCCACCGCTTCTCTGTCCAGGCGAGTGTCGCCGACAGCATAGAGGAGAGAAACCCTAGTCGGCATGAGGGATCTCCATCCCAATCGCGAGAAAACAAAGAGAGCGCCCTTCATCTTCTTCTCGAGGGTTTTGACGCCGTCCCCGGTCGACCGTCCACGCGATGGCGCCACTGGCCCTGTCGGCCGTCAAGCGCCTCACTCCGACCAACGCTGCTACCCGACGCAGCTTCTTCACCGAGCACAATAGGAGTTGTTGGCATTGCTCCCTCTTCGTGCTGCGCCCTCTGCCTTGGCTGGAGGAGAACGCCGAAAACTCTAATGGTGGCTGTGTAGCGGTGTCTGTGCGGGGTGGCTATGTGGCAGTGGCCTGCAGTGGAGGCATGCGACGGTGATGGCTGACTATGGCACGGCTGACTGTGAGCAGAGATTGATTTCTCTCGCTCGTAAGAAAGGGGAAGATTGCGATGTTGTTGTTTCCTTCTCCATAATAGACCCTTTCCTTGAATGACTCTCTCAGAGTTATGGTAAAGGACCGCAAACATTGGATGCCAACGGTTGGTACTTCTGTGCCTCGATTGGAGCCATAATGGAAGGTTTTATTTGGTTGTCGTCGACCATCGGAGGACCCTTCTATGTCAGAAACCGTTTTCAGCTAATGGGGTTTAGTTATTGGGAGCTTGTGAAGCGATTGATAAATTATTCCATCTTCGTCGGAAATGTTCTAACTATTTGTCCCATTTTAGCGGTCAAAGGTTGACCACCGAAAACTACACTGGGAATACAATTTCTAGTGATAGTTATAAAGCCCCGGAATGATCGCGACAAACGTTATTACATGATTTCCGGAATAAGGCTGCTCTCAATTCGATCGTTATCGATCATCGGCTAATACCGAAGACGATGACGCGACTGTGGCTTCCAAAGCCGTCCAAACGAGAGCTTAGCGTGGATCACTAGTAGAGGCGAGACTCCGATGAGGACCGCTCGATTGATACCAACACCGCTCAACGTCATAATCCATGAGGTATGCGTTTAGAATAATCTTTTATTCTAAAAAGTTTAATTTCCTGCTATGCCTTGTACGCTGTTAATTCTTGTTTTGCATATGTGTGTTAATGTAATAATTAGCTTAATTATTAGTTTATTTCCGCTGCACACATTTGCGAAACGTATAAACACGCGCATTGCATCAAAACGATCCCAACAATATATTGGTCCATAACTTACATCAACTTTAATTAGCCACGCAATATGCTTTCCTTTAGATCGACATATTTTTTGCATGATTTAAACAAAATAAATTTGTTTTATAGTTGTAAGCTACCTTGAACATATATCTGATATAAAAATAATTTTTCTTTTGGTCAATTACTTTTAATATAGATATATGTCTACAAACATAAAATGACTAAACTTATCTAATATGCCTTCGTTTAGACCGACATAATAGTTTAATTTAGTAACACGTGTGTAAATAAACCCTAGAAATTTTAACTGAACAGATAAACACTTGATCAGTATAATAACTTAAAATATTAGGTTTATCAATCGATTGATACCATATGACAATCGATTGATATCACTCAATCGATTACCTCAATTGATTTAAAAACCTACTATATGAGACTTCAAGATCATCAATCGATTAATAATGAGTGCTAATCGATTGGTGTCAACCAATCAATTTCGCTAATTGATCACAAACCCTTATGTGTTCGACTTCTAACTCATAAATCAATTGTTGATTTAATCGAACAAGATAACTAATTAAAATTGACACGCCATCTAAGTTTTCCCACCAACGATAGATGAGTGCTCAAACTTGTCAAATGACAGACAGAGGCATCAGAAAATCAAAAAATTAAAAGAATAATCCTTAGTGTTATGATTGGAGAGCAATCCCATTTATTAACATCCAAACTCGTTTTTTTTCTTTGGCTTCCCATGTGCCACGTTCCTTTGATTGAAAAAAAACATCATTTTTCTTTCATGTTCCACCCTCCATGTTTCTTTTGCGTTTCCAAAAAAACGCTTTTGGCCGCATCTTTGTGATGCGCGGTCATGACAAAATAGAATTAATAAAAGAATAAGAACATTGTAAATCATGAAATTTGATGAAGCAGAATCTAAATTCTCATATCAATTTAAAAAATTAATTATAAACTATATAAATTTTATAAATCGAATAAAAACTTTAATAATTAGAAATATAAATAAAATATAAATATAATTTCAACAAAATATGATTTAACATATAAAATATATAAATAATAACAAGGAACTTAATTTGAGAGTCATTGTTCTTGTTCTACAACATTAACTACTCGATCCCTATGGAAGAAGATGAAGTGGAAGTAAGAGGATAGTCTTCAAAGGAAATTAAGGTGATGATGTCATAACACCTTTGTCAATGGAAAACGAAGGTAGGATGTCAGTTGATTCTAAACCTTCAGAGACCAAACCCTATATATAGAAATCCGATTCGATATTAACCGATAAATAATATCAGAACAAACTAACGAATTCTACATATTTAAACCATATTGGATAATTTAAAATCTGATAAACCTTACTTAGATCATTTAAATAGATTCAGTTCGTATCCGCATATATAAATTACAATTAAGTCTATTTTAAGAGATTGAATCCATACGAGATTAAATCCAATATTAACTTGTCGTAATCTTTTCTTGTCACGACCCGGGAGGCCGTCCGAAAAATTTCGGCAACATCTCCACAGAAACCATGATAATTTTCCTGAATACAAACAAAAATACACGACCACATGCAGCCGGAATAAGGACTACCCGTCCTTTAAGTATATAAACATGCATACTACAGACAACACGTAAGGCCTACACGGCCACAACAACTAACAAACTACCACATACAAGCTATATCATTTCACTATGAAAATACCAAATCCGATATAAGAAATCCTGTAGAAAGGTAAAATCCAGGCAGCGGAAAAAACACGACAAATGTATAACATATATATTTACAACCAGATCGAATTACGACAAAACGAACAAACCAACATACTAAGTCTTCTGAACTGAGATGGAAGTAGCCGGTCAATCTCCAAGCTCCGAGTAAACCTATCTGTTACCTGGGGAGACAGAAAACCTCAGGGTTTGGGTGGTGAACAACAAATACTCAGTGAGTACAGACAAGAAGTGCAGGTAAAGATTAAACTAACTGGAATAATAACAGAGTAAAGTCTATAACGAATAGGTTTATGTAGAACAAGTAAAATACTCAACAGGTATCAACAGATAGCCTAAATCATAGTAATAAGGATCATGTAAATTTGATCATGTATGTCATGGCACGCAATACAACAATCATAGTAAACAACTTCAACAAGCATGGCAAGTAAGTGCAACAATCACAAACATATGAATAAAGTAAATTATATACTAACCTACCAACAAATGCATGTAAAAATGCAACAAACATCACAAACAAACACAACAAGTCATTGTCTGCACTCTACATCCCCAGTTACCCCCGCAGGGCAGTAACGTGGGGCGCACAACAGGACATAAATGCAAGTCACTGTCCGCACTCTACATTCCCCAGTCACTCTCCTAGAGCACAGTGAACTGAGGGGCCAGACAAGGCATACTCAAAAACATGTCACTGTCTGCACTCTACATTCCTAGTCACCTCCCTCGGAGCAGTGAACTGGGACGCACAACAGGACATTATTGAATGCAAATCCCTGTCCGCACTCTACACTCCCCAGCCACCCCCTCTCGGGGCAGTGAATTGAGGGGCCAAACAGGACATTGGCATCCGATTAAGTTTCAAGTCTAAGTATCAACAACTAATAATCAAGCAACGATATGAGCTCAAAGTATCGACTGTAAGTATCAAAAACTAGGTATCAAGTAACAGACATCCAACGAATTAAGGTCGAAGTATCAGATTAAGGTCAACGGTAAGCATCAAGTAATGAATCAAGGAACAACTGTAATAAGGATAGCAACAGGTAATCATGCACTATGAAAAGAAGACCCGTGTTGCCAAGCACAGGAGTACCCACCTGATATGTCGAATCGTCGAATAAAAACCCCTCCGTATAATAAGATCTACCAACCGAAGTCCTGTAATTTAAAATAAACAATACTCACAAACTATAATTATCAATTTAATTTTATTAACAATAGTTTAGATCATTGTCAACCTCACTTGACTAAACCTATTCCAATTAGGCTCAATTTAACCAAATCAATTTAAATCCATTAAACCTAATGTTAATCGGATCTAATGTTAACCTTCATCATTTCCAATGAATTAGATTAACCTGATCAAATCAATTATTAACTAAGTATTAATACTTTAACCTACTCATTAATTATCTAATTAATTTAATTGTTTAACTATATGCAAACTTTAATCTAATTTACTCAATTAAACTCGTTCTTTAATTAAACACAAATTAATCTTATTTACAAACTTCAACCGAATTTAAGTTATCCTAAAACAAAATTAGTATTAAACCGGAATTGAATCTAAACTAACCTAATTAACCTAAGTAGATCAACCTTTAATTAGCTCAACCCATCCACTAAGCTGATCAAACAGAACCCCAAAAATTAAATTTCATCTACCCTACATCATGGAAGAGGATTAATCCCACTAACCTTAATAGTAATCATTTCCAAACTTTCAACTGGAAAACTATCCTCAGTTATCTAATTATAATTTGACCTTATCAATTGCCATCCTAATTGATCATCCTCTTTCAATCAAGAAAACCTTCAAAGGAACTCGATATTGAGTACTTTAGCTTAAGGAAATTGCCAGACCTATAAATTTCTCAAGTAGAATACCCTTGTTAAAAGGAAAAACAATAGAAGAAGGTAAAGGAAGAAATCAAACTGTATATGATCAATCTGTTTCTTCGGATCGTTGCCCCGATGTTTTTACTGGAGTTAGGTGGTTGCCCAGACGGCGGTAGCAAAGGGTCTTGGCAAGTCGGCAGCGAGCGGCAGGGGACAGCGAAGGTGTGGTGTGTTGAGCAGCAAGGCTGCTGGTCTTCATGCAGCGGCGGCGGCGGAGTGGTGGCTGAACGCGAGCAGAGGGAACGGTGGTTAGGGCTTCGATCTCGGCCTCCTCTTGTAGTCTTCGTTGGCGTGAGAGCAGCAGCGACAGGCTCGGCGTCAAACGCGGCGCGGGGCGAAGGGTGGTTGCGGCGAGGTGTGGCAGCAGCAGAGCGGTCGTCTCTGAGTAGCGCGTGCAGCGGCGGCTGGGAAACAGGGGATTGCAAGAGGAGAAGCGTGGCTGCTTGATCTAGGGTTTGGGATTGAGCTTGTCATGGAACCCTCGGCCTCAACCCTTTCTTATAGCCTTAGTTGCCACGAGAAGAGCGGCGAAAGACTCGGCTACCGACAGTGAGAATCGCGGCGAGAAACACGGTCTTCGTGCGCGTGAGGAAGAAGTCGTGACGCTTGGTTTAGCTCGGGTCGCGTGGGTCAGGCCGGAAGGAAAAGAAATAAGCTCGGTTCACTTGAACCGGCTTCGGACTTATTACTGTAGCAAATCATCTTTGCTTTGGTTCGCTTGTTTCGGTGATCAAACGACCTCCGATTTAATTCAAACCAGTTTTGTCCGATTCATCTTTACAAGACGAATCTTCTCATCCTTTTTGTTTTGTCATAATCTTAATCTAACTCTAGTTCCAACCCATTAATCTAAAAGGGCTTGATTAATTTGGGCTTCAACCCATTTAATCCGACCTAATTAAAACTCATCCTTTAATTGATAATTCTAACCCTAAAATTTCTAGTATATTACATTCTCCCCCACTAATAAAAATTTAGTCTCCAAATTTTCTATCTGCCTACTATAGTGTCAAAATACTATACTTCGAATAACTGATCCCTCGGTTCATTATGCTCCACTCTGGTCGTAGCATCAACATGTCTGAATTCCGCACTGGCCTGCTGGGTATCTGAAAGGAATACGGTCTGCCTCCGCTCTGGATAAAACTAACTCTGAGATACTACTGTCGACTGGTGAATATACTAATGTACATGGTCATAATACTATCAAATATCCTCCACTAAAATTTCTACTTTAAATTTCTAAAATAATTAAGATGTACTAGTTAGTTTTACTTACAATACTTGGAGAATTCTTACCGCTGTCTGTTCATCTCACAACTCGGATCGAGTACCAAAACTCGATAAAATCGATACGACAAAAAATTCAAAATAAACCACGATGAATTCAAAAATAAACTAAACCTAAACACTTAATCTAATAACCTACAATGAAATGCTAACTTCCGAAGACTACAAATACGCAATAAACCCAACGATAAATCCAACAGACATCGAAAAATGGACACAAATGCAACGACAAATCCGAATGAACCTAACCTCGGACTCGTGGGTTATGGACCCACTACGCTTCCAATGCGCACTCTGATACCACTAAATTAGTATCAGATAGGCTGCCATGCAACGAAAATCCAATGACAAATCCCGAAAGAATCGAACTTGGCTCTGATACCACTAAATTGTCACGATCCGGGAGGCCGTCCGAAAAATTTTGACAGTATCTCCCTAGTAACCATGATAATTTTCCTGAATACAAACAAAAATACACGGCCACATGCGGCCGGAATAAGGACTACTCGTCCTTTAAGTACATAAACATGCATACTACAGACAACACGTAAGGCCTACACGGCCACAACAACTAACAAACTACCACATATAAGCTATATCATTTCACAGTAAAAAAAACAAATCCGATATAAGAAATCCCGTACGAAAGGTAAAATCCAGGCAGCAGAAAAAACACGACAAATGTATAACATATATATATACAACCATATCGAATATGACAAAATTCATTACAACCAGATCGAATTACGACAAAACGAACAAACCAACATAGTAAGTCTTCTAAAGTGAGATGGAAGTAGCCGGCCAATCTCCAAGCTCCGAGTAAACCTATCTGTTACCTTGGGAGACAGAAAATCCCAGGGTTTGGGTGGTGAGCAATAAATACTCAGTGGGTACAGACAAGAAGTGCAGGTAAAGGTTAAACTAACCGGAATAATAACAGAGTAAAGTCTATAACGAATAGGTTTATGTAGAACAAGTAAAATACTTAACAGGTATCAGCAGATAGCCTAAATCATAGTAATAAGGATCATGTAAATTTGATCATGTATGTCATGGCACGTAATACAACAATCATAGCAAACAACTGCAACAAGCATGGCAAGTAAGTGCAACAATCGCAAACATATGAATAAAGTAAACTATATACTAACCTACCAACAAATGCATGTAAAAACGCAGCAAACATCACAAACAAACACAACAAGTCACTGTCTGCACTCTACATCCCCAGTCACCTCAGCAGGGCAGTAATGTGGGGCGCACAACAGGACATAAATGCAAGTCACTATCCGCACTCTACATTCCCCAGTCACTCTCCAAGAGCACAGTGAACTGAGGGACCAGACAAGACATACTCAAAAATAGGTCACTGTCTGCACTCTACATCTCCAGTCACCCCCCTCGGAGTAGTGAACTGGGGCGCACAACAAGACATTATTGAATGCAAATCCCTGTCCGCACTCTACACTCCCCAGTCACCCCCCCCCTCGGGGCAGTGAACTAAGGGGTCAAACACTACATTGGCATACGATTAAGTTTTAAGTCTAAGTATCAACAACTAATAATCAAGCAACGATATGAGATCAAGGTATCGACTGTAAGTATCAAAAACTAGGTATCAAGTATCAAACATCCAACTAATTAAGGTCGAAGTATCAGATTAAGGTCAACGGTAAGCATCAAGTAATGAATCAAGGAACAATTGTAATAAGGATAGCAACAAGTAATCATGCACTATGAAAAGAAGACCCGTGTTGACCAAGCACAGGAGTACCCACCTGATATGTCGAATCATCGAATAAGAACCCCTCCGTATAATAAGATCTACCAACCGAAGTCCTGTAATTTAAAATAAACAATACTCACAAACTATAATTATCAATTTAATTTTATTAACAATAGTTTAGATCATTGTCAACCTCACTTGACTAAACCTATTCCAATTTGGCTCAATTTAACCAAATCAATTTAAATCCATTAACCCTAATGTTAATCGGATCTAATGTTAACCTTCATCATTTCCAATGAATCAGATTAATGATGAGCTAGGTTTTTCTTGCATTTTAATCAATTTAATTTTTGAATTTTGCATGAAAATAATTATTTATTGAATCGATTTGATCATGTTTGTGCTATATTACATAAATTGAGGCTTGATTCTAATTTTCATGATTTTATGACAATTTTTTCATTAATTGGGTTTTAATTGATTTTAGGATTCAAATCGGATTCAACTCAAGCTCAACGACGGTCAAATCAAGTCAAATTTGCCAAATTGATCAAGCCCACGTGGAGGACATGACCTAGCTCAAGTTTGATCAAAATCCCTCAATTTTTTGGAAGCCCTAAGCTGCCCTAAAGCCTTAGATCAGTCCTGACCATCAGATCAAGATCGGACGGCTGAGATTAATCAGTTAATCACGCGTATATAAGCTAAGTTGTAATCGGGTGAACAGTGGCTGTGCCACCACTGTTCACCTTCGTTCCCGCGACCTTCCCCTGCTCACTAACGTACCAACCAGGCCAGCCCCATCCTCCCAAACTTCGTCCATTGCATTCCTTGATCGGTGAAGAGTCCAACGCCGGCTGATTGGATATAATCCGGTGACCGGACGGCGGGCGACGGTGAGGGTTTCACCGTCGCCGTTCACCCCTGTTTTCGCATTTTCCGGCGTTCTGCTGCACAATTCGGGCTCGCGCTTCGTGGAGGGGTTCTCCTAGGATCGTGGAGTTCCCTTATATCAACAGCAGCATCATCGGAGAAGAGAGGAAGCAAGGAATCCAGTTTGCCATCTGAAAAGTCACTGCACAACCTGATTTTCGTAGTGGAGAGGGTTTTTCCAGCGTTTTCCTTGGTTTGGGCATCAGAAAACACACAAGAGACCGACATGAAGATTCCTAATCAATCGGTGAAGCTGGTTTGACACCCAGCTGAGGAGAACAATCAGAGAAGGGAGAAGAGGATGAGTTTTACCTGTTTACCTTCATTTCTGATTTTCTCGTATTTGTTTCTGAAATTTCCAGTTCTGAATGTTTCTGTTAATTCGAATGTTTAGAGACTTTATGAATTTGGTTATGTGGTTCATGTTTATATGTTGTTTGGATTCAGATTTGTTTTAGCATTTGCTTAGTTTAGCTTCGATCTTCCCTGGGATCTAAACCGTAACCGAAACTCTAATTCTTCATTAGTTACTATTCCGTGCCAGTTTATTGGTTGCGTATCAGATTTCAATTAGGGCTTAAGTGGTTAGTGAATTCGATTTTCATTGCATTTAATTTATGTAGTTGAGTTTGCATTTGATTCAATTAGCTAGCTTAAGTGGTTAATGTAGCTTAAGTGGTTGCTTACCTGTTTATGAAGTTAATTCATCTTGTGTTGAGTTCAGCATGAGTATTTGAATTTTATTTCTTGCATTGTTGCATTAGATTGAATCCATACAAGTGCTTGTTAGACCTATTCTAGATTTCATGTTTCTCACTTTTGGTTTGTGCATTTGTTTCTTTTTCATTTATTACAGTGTTAGGTTTTGCCACTCTAGCTTTCTTGCTTGATAGTATCATCTTCAAGACTAAATTTCATTCCATCATTTGTCATTGCATTCCAAAACCCCAAAACCCCCATTTTATATGTGAAAACCCCAAAAAGAACGACACAAGCTCGAATTAAACGATTTTCTATTAGCCTTGGAAAAAATATGACTCGAGGTCCCTATACTTGCTTGCTTGTATTTATCGTGGGTTTTTGATAAATTTATAAATTCTAATTTGCAACCCTATTCGTGACACATTGCAAATCTAGGGTTGTCAATTAACCTGATCAAATCAATTATTAACTAAGTATTAATACTTTAACCTACTCATTAATTATCTAATTAATTTAATTGTTTAACTATAAGCAAACTAAAATCTAATTTACTCAATTAAACTCGTTCTTTAATTAAACACAAATTAATCTTATTTACAAACTTCAACCGAATTTAAGTTATCCTAAAACAAAATTAGTATTAAATCGGAATTGAATCTAAACTAACCCAACAAATTAAACTCTAATTAACCTAAGTAGATCAACCTTTAATTAGCTCAACCCATCCACTAAGCTGATCAAACAGAACCCCAAAAATTAAATTTCATCTACCCTACATCATGGAAGAGGATTAATCCCACTAACCTTAATAGTAATCATTTCCAAACTTTCAACTGGAAAACTATCCTCAGTTATCTAATTATAATTTGACCTTATCAATTGCCATCCTAATTGATCATCCTCTTTCAATCAAGAAAACCTTCAAAGGAACTCGATATTGAGTACTTTAGCTTAAGGAAATTGCCAGACCTATAAATTTCTCAAGTAGAATACCCTTGTTAAAAGGAAAAACAATAGAAGAAGGTAAAGGAAGAAATCAAACTGTATATGATCAATTTGTTTCTTCGGATCGTTGCCCCGATGTTTTTACTGGAGTTAGGTGGTTGCCCAGACGGCGGTAGCAGAGGGTCTTGGCAAGTCGGCAGCGAGCGGCAGGGGACAGCGAAGGTGTGGTGTGTTGAGCAGCAAGGCTACTGGTCTTCACGCAGCGGCGGCGGTGGAGTGGTGGCTGAACGCGAGCAGAGGGAACGGTGGTTAGGGCTTCGATCTCGGCCTCCTCTTGTAGTCTTCGTTGGCGTGAGAGCAGCAGCGACAGGCTCGACGTCAAACGCGGCGCGGGGCGAAGGGTGGTTGCGGCGAGGCGTGGCGGCAGCGGAGCGGCTGAGCCGGCTTTAGGCATAGGCCACTAAGGCCTATGCCTAGGGCCCCCAATAAATTGGGGCCCATTTTTTAAAAATATTAATTATTATATATATATATATATATATATATATATATATATATATATATATATATTTTAAGAGAATAAAAAATTATTAATATCTTTATTATATTTTGGAGAGATTTGGCATGATCATTGGATTTTATAGAGATTTGGCATGGTCATTGGATTTCATAAAGATTTTGGTATGATTCCAAATATATTTAATATTTCTCAATTCTTAAAAACTCTAATTTTACTAGTTTATTTATATTCCTCTCCTTCCTTCCTTATTAACCTAATAACCTATTTTGCTCAACTTCAAACATTTTATTTATTTGATAACTTATTTTCTCTCCTCAAGATATTTTCGAGATCATCACAAGGGGTGTAAGGAGAGGAACGATCAGAATTAAGATCTTTTATTACAGATTTTTTAATAATCTTAAAACCTAAAGGTATTGTCTTTCTTATTTCCCTATCAAATCTTTTTTTATGCTTCTGTTAATTTCTTATTTTCTTATCAATGATTCCTGTTGTAAACTTGTAATCTTATTCGCAGTTAATATTGTTAGTAAATTTTTATAATATAAAGATATGAACATTACTGTTGTATTAGATTAATTAAAAGGTCTTATTTCTTTTTTGAATGAGTATAGAGAAAATGGATTCATATCTGCTATGATTTCTGTTAAAGAAATTACAAATGAAATGAATATAAAAATTTAATTAATAATTTTGCATCTCAAAAAGCTAAAAAAATTAATTTTATATAAAAAATTTATTTTTAAAATTAATATTTTAATTTATTTAAAAAAAATTAAACCCACCATTGTGGGTCTCAAATCCGAATAAAAAAAGATAAAATAATTTTTTTTAAATAATAATAATTATTTTAAAAAAATTTCACCTAGGGCCTTCCGGAGGCTTAAGCCGCCCCTACAGAGCGGTCGTCTCTGAGTAGCGCGTGTGGCGGCGGTTGGGAAACAGGGGATTGCAATAGGAGAAGCATGGCTGCTTAATCTAGGGTTTGGGATTGAGCTTGTCCATGGAACCCTCGGCATCAACCCTTTCTTATAGCCTTCGTTGGCACGAGAAGAGCGCCGAAAGACTCGGCTACCGACGGTGAGAATCGCGGCAAGAAACGCGATCTTCATATGCGCGGGGAAGAAGTCACGACGCTTGGTTCAGCTCGAGTCGCGTGGGTCAAGCCGGAAGGAAAAGAAATAAGCTCGGTTCACTTGAACCGGGTTCGGACTTATTACTGTACGCAAATCATCTTTGCTTTGGTTCGCTTGTTTCGGTGATCAAACAACCTCCGATTCGATTCAAACTAGTTTTGTCCGATTCGTCTTTACAAGACGAATCTTCTCATCCCTTTTTGTTTTGTCATAATCTTAATCTAACTCTAGTTCCAACCCATTAACCTAAAAGGACTTGATTAATTTGGGCTTCAATCCATTTAATCCGACCTTATTAAAACTCAACCTTTAATTGATAATTCTAATCCTAAAATTTCTACTATATTACATTTCTATAATAACTTGGATGATCAAGTACCACAAGATGTGATATTGAAATGCAAAGGCATTCTTTGTGGGTTATTCTAGGAGCTAAATTACATCCATGTTCTAGCCAAATTTTCAAGGGAAAAATATTTCCAGAGTAATCATTAATTACAACAGTAGGAACCACATGTTCTATTGTTTTTCCTGAGTAATCATTAATGATATGGAGGAGGGAGGAACCACATGTTCTACGCGTTTCGAAGGAGAGAGGGAGGAGTGAAGGAGAGAGGCAGTTTTAACGCCAGCTGCAACTGCGTTGCAGCTGCTCTTAAACTTACTAGTAGTGGTTACGCAACTAAAGAGAATTAAACTCTCGAAGAGCAACACGCAATGGTGCCATTGGATGAATTGTTTAATGCAACAGACGAGTTTACGTGAAACTTTGGCTCTGCGAACAACTCATTGATTGGGACGACCTTAAGTTCATCACAGTGGACATACTCAACTCACAGTAATTGCGCGCTTTGTCTTGTCTGACCACACGGCAAATAGACCAAGTCGGTCGGCATGCGTTGACTACGACCGGTCAAGAACGATGTCCCTGGAAATTGTCGTAAAAACGGAAATCCGCTTAGCCGAAACCCATTAACCAGAAAACTGGTAGACATCGCTGGCGTGCGGGCAGTGCCCGCATGAATGTGTGAAAGGCTTCGAACCTTTTCACACAGCAACTGGCGTCACGTCAACGCGTGAAGCACTTTAGTTCATTTCGCACGTCAATATTGACTGATTAGCATATAAATATTGAAGTATCATTCACACTTATTTAAGTGCTCTAAAATTAATTTTCGAAGTATAACTGAGTTAGTTACGATAAATCAGTAAAATTACAGAAAAGGATAAGAATTCAAATCTTGGTAACTAATTCGATGTCGAGAGCTAAAATGTCTTAAGTAAATTTTTTATCCTGCGTCATAACCAACTATAATTTTTCGATTTACCTCAAAACAACACAAATGATCGTGGGATCGATCAAAATGTCAAAAATCGTTAAGGTGACGAATTTCACTTTTAATTCACACTTATTTGAGTGCTCTAAAATTGACATATAAATATATGAAATATAAATTAACCTACGTGCCAGTTCTATCTGCTGCTGATATTTTCACATCTATAAAGGCAACGCTACGTAACTAGTTTTATCTTCAGCGCACACCTTCATGGAGCACAGTGGGCAGAGCTTCACATTTGCCTCGGCCTTCAACTTCCTGCTCCTTCTCATCCTCCTATCTCGAGCGGGCTCATCCTCTTCCCAAGTTGTTAATGGCACGGTCGACTGCAACACCGATTGCCTCGCGCTTCTCTCCTTCAAGGCCCTCGTCTCCGACGGAGTCTTGGGCAATTGGGACAGCCGCTCCCTTCACTTCTGCCGGTGGCGAGGTGTGAGCTGCGCCAGCCATGGCGGGGAACAGAGGGTCACTGCTCTGGAACTGGACTCCGCTGGGCTGGCAGGTAAGATTTCTCCCTCCATATCCAATTTAACCTTCCTCCAGAGGCTCCACCTCCCTGAGAACCAATTGCAAGGGCTCATCCCTGAACAGCTTGGCCTCTTATCCCAACTCCAACATCTTAACTTGAGCTTTAATCTCTTGGGAGGGAGCATTCCGGTTTCACTATTTCAGAGCTGCTCGCTTCGTAACCTCAGCCTCAACCACAACAGCTTGCATGGACAGATCCCTCGCCGGATCAGCCAATGCTCACAGCTGCAACTGGTTGGACTGGCTGGTAATGGGCTCGAAGGCGAAATTCCACGCGAGCTTGGAGTTCTTTCTAAGCTTAGTGTGCTCTGGCTGCCGAGCAACAGTCTCACTGGAAACATACCTCCAGAGATTGGGAACCTCTCAAGCTTAACCCAGCTTCATTTGCTTGATAATCAACTCACCGGCAGTATTCCTGCTTCCATAGCGAGCCTCACCTCACTTGTCGGGCTTGATCTGTCAAACAATAAAACTGAACAACGTGTCCCAAGCAACCTCAGCTTAAATCTAGAATTCCTAGATTTGGCAAACAATACATTGGAAGGAGCCATTCCCATTAGCCTTACTTCTCTGTCGAGCTTGAAAGTTCTCTCCCTCTGGGGCAATCGCCTCACAGGAAGCATTCCGAAAGAGATTGGAAGGTTAGTGAATTTGAGAGCTCTTGGTTTGCATGAAAACAAGCTCAGTGGCTCCATTCCTCAGCAGATTGGGAACCTTGTCAGTATGAGAGGGATTTATCTGCACGAGAACCAACTGACTGGCAGTATCCCAGCCCAGATTGGTAGTCTTGCGAATCTAAGGATTCTCGACTTGGCTATCAACAATCTTTCTGGATCTATTCCTCCAGAGGTAGGGAATCTTTCTAACCTGTTAGAAGCCTATCTTGACACTAACCAACTCAGTGGCACCATCCCCCCTGAGCTCGGAGTTCTTTCTAAGCTCAGTGTGCTCTGGCTGCAGAGCAACAGTCTCACAGGAAGCATACCTCCAGAGATTGGGAACCTCTCAAGCTTAACCCAGCTTCATTTGCTTGATAATCGACTCACCGGCAGTATTCCTGCTTCCATAGCAAGCCTCACCTCACTTGTCGTGCTTGATCTGTCAAACAATAAACTTGAACAAGGTGTCCCAAGCAACCTCAGCTTAAATCTAGAATTCCTATATTTGACAAACAATACATTGGAAGGAGCCATTCCCGTTAGCCTTACTTCTTTGTCGAGCTTGAAAGTTCTCTCCCTCTGGGGCAATCGCCTCACAGGAAGCATTCCGAAAGAGATTGGAAGGTTAGTGAATTTGAGAGCTCTTGCTTTGTATGAAAACAAGCTCGGTGGCTCCATTCCTCAGCAGATTGGGAACCTTGTCAATTTGAGAGGGATTTATCTGCATGAGAACCAACTGACAGGCAGTATCCCAGCCCAGATTGGTAGTCTTGAGAATCTAAGGATTCTCGACTTGGCTAGCAACAATCTTTCTGGATCTATTCCTCCAGAGGTAGGGAATCTTTCTAACCTGTTAGAAGCCTAGCTTGACACTAACCAACTCAGTGGCACCATCCCCCCTGAGATGGGAAGCCTCGTGAACCTCACTCTGCTTTCATTGATTCAAAATAGCTTGGCGGGTAGCGTTCCGGTGACAATTGGGAACCTCACTTCTCTTACTTTTCTTGGACTAGCGCTTAATAATCTGGGAGTGATACCCCCTTCTGTTTGGAACCTCTCCTCTCTTACGATCCTTGAGATCCAGAGCAATCACTTCCATGGCTCCATTCCACCATATATTGGCCTCACTCTTCCTCTCCTTGAAGCATTGCACATCAATGCCAACCGGTTTTCAGGGTCTCTTCCAGTTTCATTGTGCAATGCATCGAACCTCAACGACATTCAACTATATGAGAACAACTTCACGGGCACAATTCCGAGGGGTTTGGGATCCTTACAGAATGTGTTTCACTTTGATCTCAGTTACAATCAACTAGAAGCGAGGAATAGTGAAGATTGGGGATTTTTGTATGATTTAACCAACTGTAGTAGCCTCAGATATTTGCAACTGACAGGCAATAATCTCGGAGGAGAGTTGCCACAGTTAGCCAACTTCTCAAAAACTTTGGAATGGTTCGAAATCAATGACAACCATATAGCCGGAAGCATTCCGTCGGAGATGGGGTCCCTTTTTCTCTCTGAGTTCCATACGATTGAACTCCAATCTTCTCACTGGAACTATTCCTGAATCCCTGTCAAACCTCTCCAAGTTACAAGTACTGGACTTGAGTGGAAACTTCTTGACAGGGGAAATTCCAGCGACGATTGGCAATCTAACTGAGCTGTTGGAACTTAATCTGCACTCCAATCGACTCCAAGGATTCATACCTACAGGTATTGGAAAGTGCCCTCTAGAACTCTTGGACCTCTCCTTCAATAAGCTTACTGGTGCAGTGCCTAAGGAGATGGTGTCCATCACCACGCTCACCAAGTTACTTGATGTTTCACAAAACTCGTTGGTGGGATCATTGCCTTCTGAAGTGGAAAACATGATAAACCTTGGCAAATTCGACATGTCTGGTAATAGACTATCAGGTATGATTCCAAGCTCTCTTGGTGAATGTCAACAGCTTGAATACCTGAACATGGCAGGGAATCATTTTGAAGGTCCAGTTCCTCAGTCGTTCAGTCAGTTAAAGGGGCTTCAATCACTAGATCTGTCAAGGAACAACTTGTCTGGGCACATACCCGAATTCTTCCAAAACTTTAGTTTCTTGAGTTACCTGAATCTGTCATTCAACGATTTTGATGGTGAAGTTCCAAGAGAAGGCATTTTCAGAAATCAGACAACAGTTTCTATACTAGGAAACGACAAGCTTTGTGGCGGCGATCATAATCTAAACTTGCCTCCCTGCCCAGATCAGACATTGAGAAAGCATCGTTTGTCTCAGAAGCTAAAACTTGCTATGATAATTGCAAGTATAAGCATATGTCTAATCTTGCTCCTGTGTTTACTGGGAATTCTTCGTCGGATATACAACTCAAAGGAGGGTCCTGATGTTGAAAATATAAAAGATCCACACATGAAGGTCTCCTATGCTGATTTGCGAAGAGCAACAAATGATTTCTCTGTGACAAATCTGGTTGGGGTTGGAAGCTTTGGCTCAGTGTACAAAGGAACACTGAATTGTGGTGAACACGACATAGTCGCAATCAAGGTCCTAAACCTCCAACAAAAAGGAGCATCAAAAAGTTTCATCGCTGAATGTGAAGCATTGAGAAACATCAGGCATCGGAATCTAGTTAAGAATTTAACCGCTTGTGCAAGTACAGATTTCAGAGGCAATGACTTCAAAGCACTAGTTTACGAGTTCATGCCAAATGGGAGTTTAGAGAAGTGGTTGCATGCAGAAGCAAATGAGCAGATACAGAGATTGAGCTTCATCCAGAGGTTAAATATATTGATTGATGTGGCCTCTGGGCTAGATTACCTCCACCATCACGGCACAGAGCCAATCGTCCACTGCGATATAAAGCCGAGCAATGTTCTTTTGGATGACAATATGGTAGCTCATATAGGAGATTTTGGATTGGCAAAGTTCCTAAACAGAATTCCTAAGGAGGAACTTCAAAGATCATCTAGCTCTATGATCTTGAAGGGATCCATTGGTTATGTAGCTCCAGGTACTACTACTACTACTTTGCATTCAAAAATTATCATTCTAGAAAGCAACAATCCTCGTGAATCGTGATCTTCTTAGTACATATTCATGATGCAGAGTATGGAGTGGCAAATAAAGTTTCGCCTCAAGGGGATGTCTACAGCTACGGAGTCCTTGTGCTAGAAATGCTCACAGGGAAGCGACCTACCGGTGGAACTTCCAAAGACGGTCTCAGTCTTCCTCGTTACGTTGAAATGGCAATTCCTGACCGGGTTGCAGAAATTATGGACCCGTTCATGAATTTTGGGCAAGAACTAGAAGAAGCGACAGCTCTACCCAGTCAATGCACACAAGATATTCGCCAGAAGGCCGTGGAGAGCGTTACCTCATTGCTCATGATCGGCGTTAGGTGCACAAAGGAATCGCCCGAAGAGAGAATGAAGATGGGGGATGTGATTGGTGAATTAGCTGCCATAAGGAACCCATACCTGGAACTGAACATGTAGGAGCGAACAGTGCCTGACAGAGGGGAAAATGGTCCATTTCATCGTATCTTTACTTAATTCTACAAACTTCTATAATGTTCATGTACTAATTTGTCCAAAATTATATATATTATTTATTACGGGAAAGACTTGAGAGATGTCGTAATTAAAGAATGAGGTATGCTAATGTTTAGAAAGAATTTGCTATTTAAATTGTATGATTGATTATATATTTAGTTTCTTAGATTTGGCTGAATCGATCTTTTATATATATACACGTGATTTATGTCGAAACCGTTACAGAAATCTAGGCAAATTTACAAGAACGTTTCTCACAAGGAAACGATTCAAGAATTGTTCAGATTAAACGAGATATCGTGGGGGTATACGTAGGGGCAGCGAATTTTTTTTTATTGCATTCTTCTCTAAAAAGTGAAAGAGGATATTGCTCGGCGAATATTGGGTAAATTTTTATAATGATCGGTTCCATCATCGAAACGGTCCCATATCAGAAAACTTTCTAAGAGATTTTTTAGAGGTACGGTACCATTATATTGATAAGAGCTTACTACTAAAACAACACCTCAGTTAATAGATACATGTTACTAAGAGAACTTGAACCTAAGCCTACTGCCGAAACAACACTTCAGTCAAACAACTATGTATTGTATGCAAAACTTGAATTCAAAATTTCAGATAACACATGTCTCCATGTTTACCACTTGAGATAAGACACTTCAACTTATTTATTACACTCTACTCAAAGTTATTTGGGATGAACATTCATCCTATCACGAGCCCTTAACTTGTTTACGTGGTGAATTAGAGCAACTCAGGAAAAGGGCTGAGAAAGAGAGGGTGATGCAGTTTCCTATGGGATTAAATGAAAGCTATCCTAGTGTACGTGGACAAATCTTGTTGATGCAACCCTTGCCCAATACACATCAAGCTTTTTCTCTCGTTCTCCAACAAGATAAGCAAGTTGAAATCTCTCAACCGTAAAAACATGAATCATCATGCCATGCTTGCAGATCAAAGCACTAAGACAAGTCAAGCAAATTAAGTTCAAGGACAAAAGATGCCACTACATTACGACTGCTACAATCGTGCTATAGTATTGAAAAATGCTATTACCTACGTGGCTTTCCCGTAGGTCATAAGCTCTGTGGAAAGAACGTCAAGCCACCCAATCAACCTCAAACGGGGGCTGACCATGTGAAAGTGGTGTTAGACCAAATGAAATCTATATAGATCTCTATAATGGTATAATATTATTCATTTTAGATTTCAATCCTTGTTTTATTTTTGAGTTGTATCAAAAAATTTCATACCAATAGAGATATCTTCGATCTTGTAATCCTAAAATATTTTCTATGTATTTTTAATATGAGACTTTAATTATATTCCAAAAATCTACTCCTTAAATAAAGAACCACTAGGAGCCCCCTAATGGTCCCAACGAATCCCTTGATGGGAGCCCCTTTACTCGAGCGAAATAATAATTAACCTGCGGACAATATTAAATCCGTTGATTTGACTGCGAATGCCAAAAATAATTTTCTAAAACCTATTGATTCGGAAAAATAACAAGAGATAGAAATAAATGACACTGTCAAAAATATTATTAAACCAAAACTTCTTCTCTTTAAACATCAACTCATAAAATACTTATATAGACCCAAAATCTTAAATTGTAAAATAAAGAAAAAATCCTAATAGAAAGAAAAAAAATTTCTTAACCGATTCGAAATCCTAAAAATCTTAAACGGACTTAAAAATTCTAAAAATAGAAAATTTTAAAACTAATAAAAATTTTCAAAACTACTTTAAATATCAAAAACTCAAAAAAATAATAAAATTAAAAAGATAAAATCTAAACTAAATTTTAGAAAAGAAAATTAATCCTAAAAATTTAAAATAAATAAAAGAAAAGATCAAAAGACCAAATCTAGAGTTTTGACGATCCAATTCGAGTGACCCATAATGTTGTAATTCAACCATGCCAACTGCATTAGGAGGTCACGAATTGGTCATCTTCGTTGTTGGTAGTCCCGATAGTCCTTCTTCAAGGCTCAAAAGAGAGGTTGGTAGTCTCGAATTTTTTTCGTCACAGTTCGAAAGGAAATATAACTGTATTGGAGGGCATAAACTAATCATTCTGTTAGACGCTCCTGCATCAGACGCTCCGGGTTGAAAATAACTCGTTCTTGAGTTCAAGATAGTGTTTTCAAGATCAAAAATCCTTAAGTGTTGATGAATTAAAAAATGTCTCGTAAGTAGTAAAACAGGAGGAAGATCTTCTAATATTAACTTAGTCAAATCTCTGGACGGTTCTTGTACTTCTGATAAAACATGCATTGCATCTTCAAATAATTTGCCATCTAGAATCTCATATATGACCAAAATCTCACAATTATCATCATAAAGTATCTCATCATATATTGGCTTGCTAGTTGACACGGTCTCGTCTTTGTCATAAATTGGATCACTGATTATTTTGATCTTGTCATCCATATCTTTCTCAAGAAAAATTTTATCCAAGTAAAAAAAAAACTTACGACCTTTAAGATTTTGGACACTACGATCACAATGTGAGACTTTCTCAGTTGGAACTTGCCTATCACAATCACGATCACAACCACACGACTATCCATGGGATCTAAGAGTTTTAATATCAACTGACATCGGACGAGATAGTGATTATCCTGTGAGCAATACTTTGATACCAACTGATGTCAAGCGGCCACGAGTTAGTCATATTCCTTGTTGGTAGTCTCGATAGTCTTTCTTCAAGGCTCAAAAGGGAGGTTGGTAGCCTCAAATTTTTCTCGTCATAGTTCAGTGGGGAATATAATTGTATTAGAGGACATAAACTAATCATGCTACTAAATGCTTCTGCATCAGAAATCCGATGGACCCCTTGATGGGAGCCCCTTACCCCTTGCTAGGAGTCTTATATATATGTCTATAACAGTATAATATTGTTCACTTTAGACTTAAGTCCTCGTGACTTTATTTTTGGGTTGTACCTAAAAGGCCTCATACCAATGAAGATATCTTCTATCTTATAAACTCATAATTTTTTTCATATATTTTCAATGTGAGATTTTGATTATATTCCAACAGGTGGAACCAAACAAAGCATTAGAGATAAGAGGGAAATCTCCTTCAATATATGATGGACCAAGATTAACAATTAAAGTGTGTGCTCTTTAAAAATGCACCATATAGACTTATGGGAATAGAATTAGAGTACATGTAGCCTCATTTTTTACCTACCTTATATGTGATTGTTAATTTGGATCTAATGTATCCAAAATATAAATTTAAAGTTCTCTTCAATAGTAATCTCTTGGTCTCATAATCAAGACTTCTCTTTTACCTCTTTCTATAATGATTTCATATTATTTATTTGCCAATATTAGGACTCATGTGCTTAGTCTTTTGGATCACTTTTGTTAATTTTCAAGCATTATGTATCTCTCAGAATCTCAATTCCGAGATCCAACACAAAAGCCCTTGGTCTCAACCCAAGACATTTATCTAACAGGCTCTCCCAACTCATACATAGTCACGGATTAAAAACAAAAGTCTTTGGTCTCAAACCAAAACATCTATCAGATAACCTCTCTTGACTAAGACATAATCGCAGATCGAGCACAAAAGTCTTTGGTCTCAAACTAAGGCATCTATCAGCAGCCTTTCCCAACTCAAATATAGTCGCGGATCGAGTACAAAAGTTCTTGGTCTCAAACCAAGGCATCTATTAGATAGCCTCCCCCGACCTCCAGTATGTGTTAAGTCGGACGGTGAATACGCCAATAGATGTCTACATGGAGATTCCTGAAAGTTTTGTTTAATGGCAATCCCCTAACTGTTGTATAAGAGGTGGCCACGTGGCACTGTAATGATGAAGATATGGTTGTCTCCTAACTACGGTACAAAAGGAGGCCATGTGGCACCCATAATGATGAACAAAAGTCTTTCCAGGATATAAGTGGATTGATAATTCATTTTAATTAGATAGTTACCACTATTAGTAGAATGGATGGCTAATTGTAGTTTTTTAATTTACCTCCTTACAAATGATCATGAGGCCGATCGTGACTGGGGGATGCAGATTCCACCTTTTGTAGAAGATATCATGATTAATCAACTGATGAAAGTTTTTGATTATTCTAATGATCGAATTCACCTAAGAGTTTTCTACTCACATGTTTCTATTACCTTATGCCAGATGAATCTTTTGTTCTCTAGACTTTTGATGCATCCTTTTCCTCAAAACTGATCCACTTGCGCATTGAATCCCGTGATACGTTCGATTTTTCTTCTGTTGTCAAGAATCTGGTTATTGACCTTCTTGGACTTCACTTGTCATACATCCGACTTTTTATTTTCAAGGACTTTCTCTTGTCAAGAATTCGATTCTCGATCTTCTTGGACTTTTTCCCCTAAAGAATTTGGTCTATGACTTTTTTAGACTTTTCTTTACCTTACATCCAATCTTTTTACCTATAAAGACTTCTTGCACATTTGATACATCAAGAATATTGAAATCTAATTACTTGCATGGGCCTCTCTGTCTTTAGAACCAAAACGGACCTCGTCTGGGGATGGCACGATTTCATGGTCGAATTTTTATTAATCCTGAGTGGTATGTTGATATTCATCATGAAATATTACTTAGGTCCTTCTTAGAAACACAAGTTTATAAGTTATTAATAATTTTTTATCAAAATTTAGGGTCAGCCGGAGATTAATTAATTGAATCATTTGAATAGAATGGAGAAGTGATTTTGATGAGGGGGTGTAAATGAGTCCACTCGGAGTCGTTTAATTATATTCAAATTTAATTAATTATTTATTTTATCGAGTTTATTCAAATTTATTTATTAAAAAAATTCAAGTTCGAACCAAGATGGAACCTTTTATCAAAGTCGACTAAACAAATTAAGTTTATTAATGTTCAAATGTATTTATTTAATAATAATATTATTATTATTATTAAATGGGCATAAATAAAGTTTACGGATGACATCGTACATCTTTATATATTTGACCATGCAATCCGGGCCTTTTACTACAGTGCTCTAATAAGAATGCAGCCACGAGAGCTTTCAAATGGAAGTATCCTCTTAATTTGGTGATGAAATTTATGACGAAAATGAAAAAAATGTCATAAAACTATTTGCACGACAAAAAATATTTTCAATGTAATTTATCGCCAAATTCTTCTATAAAAAAATATTTATTCAACAAATTTAGTGATGAATAAGATTTTCATCGCCAAATTCGTCGTAACTTGGCGATGAAAAAATATTTATTCACAAATTTAGTGATGAATAAGATTTTCATCATCAATTTCGCAACGAATATATATTTTCATCATTAACTTTGAAAATATATTTTCGTTGTTAAGTAGGGACAAAAAATTATTCGTTGAAAATGGACGAGATTTGGTGACAAAAACATATTTCATCGCCAAATTGCTGACAAAAATATTTTCATCGCCAATTTCGACGAAACCTTATTTATGTTGCCAAATTGGCGATGAAACCCTGTTTTCGTCTCCAAATTTGCGATGAAACCTTGTTTTCATTACTAATTTTGCGACGAAAGTATTTTCGTCGCAAATTTGGTGACGAATAAAGGGTTTTGTCGCACAATTTTCATCGCAAAAGTTTCGATTTATACAGTGTTTTACGATAATTTTATGACAAAATCATATTCATCGCAAAATTCATCACAAATCAAAAAAAATTTCTACAACGTCTCCCTATTTTATTATCCAATTTTGTTTACATCAAATTCATACTCCAACATTACAACAAAAACATTAAACACATCCAATTCATCATTCAAAACAAACAACCAACACATCCAATTCAACATAATACTTAACAACAATATTATTCAAAACAAACAACTAACATATTCAATTCAACATAATACTTAACAACAACATCATTCAATACAAACAACCAATTCAGCATTAACATTCAACATATATATCCAATGAATTCAACATTAACATTCAACATCAATCTAAACAAACAAATCATTATAATATCATCCTAAACAAACAAGTCTCAAAATATCAACATATCCAAATCAACATATCAAAACAACAACTACCAAAGTCTCAAAATGACCAGAAACAAAAAGTATCATCATCAATGACATCGACCTCAGAAATTACATTCTGCTCTACTTTCCGATCCGTCCATATTTCTTTTTCTTTTTCTACATCAAAAAATAAAATAGAAAAAGTATCATTTTGTACAAATTAACTATAATATGTAAATATTTGCTTCACCGTCATCTTTGGTCTCACCAACCCTGTTCGATTAACTATGACTCATTTGAACTTTTCTCTTACCAACTAACATATTGATCAACATCAAAACTCAAACTTGAGTCATATCGAGCCTGATCAACTAAAATTGGTCAACCTTGACTAGAAGTTGGTTGCACCAACAGTGATGGAATGGGTGATGGTTAAGAATATTTTATAATGAGAAGTCTCGGTGGAATAACAGAAGATGAATTATTTTATGGCCATTACGTAATACATTTAGGAAGGCTCTCCGAGTCTTGGTTTGAACCGATTATGAAATTTCTAAGGTGATAAGTGAATTTTAATTAAAACTCACTAATGACCCTACAATTTTAAGAATTTTAAAATCTTGACATAGTTTGAATTAGGAAGTCCTAAGAACCCTTTGATAGTGTTGGTGAGTAAATATGACAAGGTTAGACCCTTTAATGAGCTTATATTAAATTATTTTAAAGTTACTAAAATTTTTAATATATAGCCTAGCTTAAGGAAAATAAAATAAAATACCTAATCCTTATATGATTTTTTCTTTCGGCGTGATTTTTTTCCTCGCTCGGCCGGCCATCCTAACCCTCATCGATTTTTTATTCCGCCGCAATTTCTTTTTCCTCCTCACCCGCCCGGCCGCCTCCACCGCAATTTCTTCTTCCTCCTCACTCGCCCCGCTGTCCGACCTAACCCTCACACGATTTTTTTCTTCCACCGTGATTTCTTCTTCCTCCTCACTCGCTCGGTCGCCCGATTTTTTCATACTCTTCTGTCATTGTTCTGTTCCACGATTGCTTACGAATTTTCTTTCTGTGAATCATGACTATTATAAGCGATTGCAGCCGACATAACTATTGATTCTAAGATATAAATTTGCTCATTGAGCTATAGGTATTTTCTTATGATAGATAAATTATTATACAAAATTAAAATTGTTATTGTATGCCTATCTTGTAGAAATTTATTAACGTTCTTTCACCATCCAACATTTTATGATTTTTTATTTGCATGTCTTACAAAATTATTTCTACTTGTATGTATGATATGTTGATATTACCTTTTGTGCAATATAAAATGTATTTCATTGTATCTGTTTCTAATTTATTTCTATATGTCTAAAATTTTTATTTGTGTTAGATTATTTTAATGTCAAATCAAGAGAGAAAAAGGGAAAACAATATTCTATCATTCTTTAAGCCAAGAATTGATAATCATTTATCATTCGAGAGAACTGAAACTAATACATCTATATTCCTAATGAGGAGTTGGAACCTCCCTCTAAATCTCAAAGAGTTGAGTTTGATGAAACTTCACTTGAACGGGATCCTGGATTGTGTATTTCAATGTGGCGACATCCTGTTAATTATCGTGATGAAATTAGACGAGCTTATATTAAAATGGGGTCATATCAACCTAAATTACAGGAGTACCCACGGTCTGAATCTGGAAAGCAACATCGTCGATTTCAATATACATGGTTTAAAAAATTTCCATGGTTAGAGTACTCTCCTTCAAAGGATGCAGTATTTTATTTTCCGTGTTATCTGTTTGAATCAAGTGAAGCACAACAATCTGTATTTACAGTTGAAGGGTTTAAAAGTTGGAAACACGTTAATGATGGAGCCAAGTGTGCCTGTTTTGTCTCACATGGGAAGTTCTAACTCGGTGCATAATAAATCTGCAAAATCTGTTATTGATGTGATGAATGTAACTCAACATATAGATAAAGTTATGAATCGAGAATTTTATGAACAGATTCAAAAGAATCGATTAAGACTTACAGCAACAATTGAGAGTGTCGTTGGCTTAGTTTGCAAGCATGTGGATTGAGAGGTCATGATGAATCTTCAGATTCCCAAAATCGTGGTAATTTCATTGAGATGCTAAAACTTTTGGGAAAATGGAACGCTAATATTGGTGATGTTATCTTAGAGAAAGCTCCGGGAAATGCAAAGTATACCTCACCAGAAGTTCAAAAAGAAATCTTACATATTATTGGTAACAGAGTCAGAAATAAAATACGTGATGAAATTGGAGATTCTAAATTTTGTATTTTGGTGGATGAAGCGAAGGATGTATCTAACAGAGAACAGATGGCTATAATTTTGAGATTTGTTGATGTATATGGTTTCTTGCGAGAACGTTTTTTTCAAATTGTGCATGTTCATGATACCACAGCTGCAACACTTAAGAAAGAAATATGTGATGTCCTCACTAGATATAATCTAGAAATTCATAATATGCGAGGTCAAGGGTATGATGGTGCTAGCAACATGTGTGGTGCTTTTAATGGATTGCAAGCTTTATTTCTTAAAGACTGCCCCTATGCATATTATGTTGATTGTTTTGCCCATCGACTCCAGTTAGCGTTAGTTGCAGCTGCTGAAAATGAGATCTCTATATGACTTTTCTTTTCGAATATGACAACTATTGTTAATCTTGTTACATCTTCTTCCAAACGGAATACTGAGTTACAATCTGCTCAAATTAATGAAATTGCATGTTCTGTTGTTGTCGATGAGCGTGAGATTGGGCGAGGAGCTAATTAGATTGGTACTTTGCATCGAGCAGGAACTACTCATTGAAGCTCCCATTTTGATTATATTTGCGATTTAATAGATATGTATGATGCAACTATTAATGTGCTTGATATAAAGACAAACAATAATATAATCATTGCTACCTTATTTATTCACATAAGAGTATGCTCATTTTCACTTCTTGTGAAATTATTTTATCGAAAGTAGTCATCAATATTGCTATATCATGTCCTTGAAGCTTGTTTTAACCCATAGGACGTTTTTCTCAACTTGTATATTTTTACCTTTTTATTTTCAATTATAAATATTCAAGTTGAACTATATAAATTTCTTCTTACAAATCTCAATTCAGAAATACAGATTTAACATCAAATTGATAAATGACCAATGTAATTGTACAACTAATGCTAAGATAATTCTCGCAATTTCAAATCTAGCAATTGGAGAAAAAGTTTTTTCGAAATCAATAACTGATTGTTGCGAATACTGTTTTACAATAAATCTAGTTTTGTATTTCTAAATGATTCCATTGACATAATATTTTTATTTTAAACATCCATTTGGTCAATCCATTTGAGACCAATTGTATTTTTGTGTTCAGGTCAATTCACCATCTCCCATGTTTCATTTTTATTGATTGCCAATAGATCTTCTTCTATTGTCAATAAATTTTCTTTCATTGCATTTTGCTATTCTTCCTTTGTTACCATTTCTTCAAAAAAAGTTGTAGGATCTGTAACAAATAGAGCAAATTGATTTAATTCATAAATTTCGATCTGACTTTTATTAGAGATGTTTCATCAAAAGATTTCTGTAGAGACGATGAACTATTGCTTCTTAAATGTGATGGTGAGGAAGTTGACGATTCCAAAGGAAATGATTCAATACTTTCAGTTGTTGGAGTTCTGTTCTTTATTAGGATATGAACTCGAGTCTCTTCACCTTGTGTATTCCAATTCCAATTGGAATCTTCATCAAAATCTACGTTTCTTCATATAATTAATTTACCATTAAGAGGATTATATAATCAATATGCTTTGGATTGGTTGCATCCAACAAAAATATATTTTTCAGATTTCTTCTCAAGTTTATGACGAAACGAAACTGAGGATTTATCAAAGTATATGTAATACCCCTAAACATTCTTAAGTGATTTATCGATGGTGTTCTGTCTCGCCATGCTTCATATGGTATTTGATTTAAAATATTTTTTGCTAGAGAAATATTCAGTAAGTAGATTGATGTGGCTACTGCTTCAGTTCAAAAAAGATTTGAAAGTCCTCTGATATTTAGCAAACTTTTAGTCATTTCTACAATTGTTTGATTTTTCCGTTCGACTATACCATTTTGCTCCGATATATAAGGTGTTGTCAACTCTCTATAGATACCATGTTCTTCACAAAAAAGATTAAATTTTTTAGATAAAAACTCACCTCCTTAATCTATATGAAGAGTCTTTATTAAAGAGCTCTTTTGATTTTCCACAAGCACCTTGAATTTTTTGAAATTCTCAAAAATCTTTGATTTATTTGCTAGAAAATAAACCCAACTCATTTGATTAAAATCATCAGTAAACGTCAAAAACTATTTACTTCCACCAAGAGATGTAGTTTTAATAGGCCTACATAAATTAACATAAATTAACTCAAGACATTCAGAAATTCTCTATGATTGTCCAATTAAAAGTTGTATTCCTTTAATGTTGAGATGCTCATATCTCAAGTATCATATCTTGGATTCATTATTTTCACTAACAATAAGAATTTGATTTTTCACATTAGAGATCTTAAGTGAAAATATATTATTTTTTATCATTGACACGTTAACAATAGACTATACTGAATCTTTGTCAGTCATAACACAATCTCCATTATCAAATAAAATTACATAGTCCATCATCAATTGTCCAATAATTAACAATCTATGTGTTAAATTAGAAACAACATAAATATTATAAAACAATTTCACTTTACCATTGCCAATCCCCAAGATAATAGTATTTTTGTCTTTAACTTGTATTTACTTATTATCTCCAAGTTTTACTAGCACTTTCTATGATTCATCAAGCTCTTTAAATAATAATTTATTGTTAGTCATGTGGTTTGAACATTCATTATCTAAAAATTACATATCATTTTGAATTTCATTAGAATTAGAATGAACCATAAATAACTTACTTTTTCGTTTCTTTTTTTCATATAATTTGCTTGTGAGTTATTTTTACAATTTGCCTTTATATATCTGATACGGTGGACATCCAGTGGTCCTACGTGGCGACAAAAGCCCTGATTAGGTCAAGAATAGAGGTGACGTGGAAAAGTAAGGTCAAAGGCCTAGTCTTAGTTAACCAAGGCGTTTGACCCATCCCATCATTACCAGCTTTGCTTGGCCTTTAGATTCTGGCTTGCTAGGGTCCAGTCAGATCGAATCTGTCCCCCAAGGGCTCAGCTCCTTGGTGCCTCAGTAGCCTTGGCGCCCAAGGGTTCAGCTCCTTGTACGGTTCAGCAACCTCTATTCCCAAGGGCTCAGCTCCCTGCATGGTTCAGTAGTCTTGGCGCCCAAGGGCTCAGCTCCCTGTACGGTTTAACAACCTCTATGCCCAAAGGCTCAGCTCCCTGTACGGTTCAACAACCTCTATTCCCAAGGGCTCAGCTCCCTGCATGGTTCAGCAGTCTTGGCGCTTAAGGGCTCAGCTCCCTGTACGGTTCAGCAACCTCTATGCCCAAGGGCTCAACTCCTTGTACGATTCAGCAACCTCTATGCCCAAGGGTTCAGCTCCTTGTGTGATTCAGTAGCCTTGGTGCCCAAGGGCTCAGCTCCCTATGCGGTTCAGTAGCCTTGGCGCCCAAGGGCTGAACTCTTTCTACAGCTTCTCGCTGTTCCAGGGCCCGATCTTATACCGGCCCCTTATCCCCGTTGCTCACGGGTTCAGAATTATATTAGCTCAGCAGGCCCAGTTTCCAAGGATTTAGCTCTTCTGTGAACTCAACAGTCTTAAGGGATCATCCTTTGATCTAACTAGTTCGTCCGACCATAATCGACCACTCCCTTAGCTCCGGCGCCTCACCCCTCTAGGTTCAGTTATGCAACCGACCCTTGAGTTGACTCAGGTTTCTTTAACTGTAGACGCGACCCCCTCTAATCATCCCCGGTGCTAAACAACAATAACACGTGCAATCCGAATTGGAAAAGCAAGGACGGTTACTAGGTTGTCAGGACTGGTGCCCTAGATCCTCGCCTGCTTCTTCTCACAGTGAAAAGGTAAGGGTAATTCGCATGGCTAAAACAGAAAGTGGTTATGAGGTGGCAGGTCCTGTCTCCTAGATGCCATCTTAAATGAACATCTGTCAGTAATTTACAGAGTTGGTCTACCTAATGACCGACAGTAGCTCACCTTGAGTGAAATACATGACTCCCTCTATGTGAGTATAAGAACTCCCCTTCAAATATGAAAACTCTCTCTCCAGACTTTGGCAATCACTACTATTCACTCTTCTTCTCTCTCTCGAATACTTACTGACTTGAGCGTCGGAGTAGCTTGCCGGGAATCTCCAGCACCCATCTAACTCTCTATTCAGCCCTTATTTGCAGATCTCAGCTTATAGAAGAGCGGAGGACAGTTGAGGTGGCATAATATTGACTGAGACTTCCTTGTTTGTTTTCCATAAACACATCCTTCACAAAAACCAAGAGTACTAATTTGCGGTAATCCAAAAACCATACTTTTTTGACTTAAAAGCTACATTCCTTTGATGTTGAGATGCCCATATCTCAAGTGCCACATCTTGGATTCATTATCTTTGCTAGCAATAAGAGCTTGGTTTTCCACATTAGATATTTTAAGTGAAAACATTTTATTTTATGTCATTTGCACGTTGACAATAGACTGCCCTGAATCTTTATCAGTAATAACACAAACTCCATTATCAAATAAAATTGCATATCCACCCATCATTAATTGTCCAACACTTAACAAACTATGTGTCAATTTAGGAACAAAATAAACATTGTAAAGCAATTTCACTTTACCATTGCTAGTCTCCATAACAATAGTGTATTTGCCTTCGACTTGTATTTGCTTATTATCTCCAAGTCTTACTAGCATCTTTCTGTGATTCATCAAGCTCTTTAAATAATGACTTATTGCAAGTCATATGGTTCGAACATCCACTATCCAAAAATCAAATATCATTTTGAACTTTATTAGAATTAAAATGAACCATAAATAACTTACTTTCTTCATTTCCTTCTTGCACATAATTTGCTTGTGAGTCATTTTTGCAATTTGCCTTTATATGCCCAAATCTTTTACAACCATAACATTGAACAGAATTTTTGTTCCATTTTTTATCCCTGTTGAATTGTCTCTCTTGTCTATCAAAATGACTTCTTCCTCTGCCACGTCCTCTACCATGAAAACCTCCTCTTCCACGACCTCTGCTAGCGAAGTCTTTTTTTTTCTATCTCCCCCTTCACTTGAGAAGCTTGAAATGTCTTTTCTTCATTCTTCTCAACTGATCTATTTCGCCTTGCCTCATGAGCTTGCAAAGAATCCATTAGTTTATCAAAAGAGAAAATAGAAAGATCTTTAATCTCCTCAATCGAGGTTACTATGTAATCATATTTAGGAGTCAAACTTCGCAAAACTTTAGAAATAATAATTGCATCAGTGATATTTTCTCCATAAGATCTCATTTGACTGACAATTAAAATTACTCTAGATAAAAAAAATCATGTAAAGTTTCATTACCCTTTCATAAGTAAAACCTTAAACTCACTTCTGAGAGTTTAGAGTTTGACTGCTATCACTCTAGAGGAGTCTTGAAATTCTTTCTGCAGTATTTTCCATGCTTCTTTTGAAAATAAGGCAGTTGTAATTCTGGAGAAAATCGTCTCATATACTGCTTGTTGAAGGATGAACAATGCTTTTGAATCTTTCTTTCTGTTCTCCTTTAATCGACTTTCATCAGCATTCTCATCGTCAAAATCTTTCTCTACTAAATTTCAAAGATTTTGAGATCTAAATAGAGTCTTTATTTTGATACTCTAAAATTTGTAGCACTCTCCTTTGAAAATAGGATGAGGGGTTGAGAAACTCCATTAATTGTCATTGCAAGCAAACTAGGACACGTCAAATCCGTGCTCTGATACCACTGTTGGATAATTAAGAAGGAAGATAATAAAAGGTAAACAATAAATAAGGGGAACACAAAATAATTTTCAATAATATCATTCATAAACATGTAACCTATTTATAAGATACTTATGTTGGTGTAGTTTGCATTAACGATCAACTTAGGTTTTGATGTATGATAAAGTGGTTAAAGTTAGGTTGTTGTTGTTTCTGACCTCTTTAACCAAGTGTGCAGCGTCGAAAGACTTAGAACCAGACACCAGGCTGAAGTCCAGGGTGGTTGAGCCCTGGTAGGAAGTCCAGTTGGGTCTGCGGAGCCTGACAACTAGCTGAAGACCAAGTTGGTTGAGACTTGACAGAAAGACCAGGATGGTTGAGCCTTGGCAGGAAGTCCTAGTGGGTTGAGAAGGTAAAGTAGAGCTGCATGAGGTAAGTGAGGTAAGTCACTGGAGGAGCGAACCAGTGAGGATGAGTCCAATTTTGAACTTTAGGTGCAGTCCAGTCTAAACCCATTTGGGTGATCTAAACTGAGGCCTGGTTAGATCCTGGTCTGGGGGACAGGATATAATTAACTTTGAATTTTATCTTAGTCCAAATAAATTATGTTATCTTTGTTTTGTAGGATTTACTGGACTAACATGATTTTACAGGAGTCTTTTTGCAAAATTACTCCTCATTATCTTTATTTTGCTAAATCTAAATTTATTAAATGATAAAATTATTCCTATAATAAATATTTAAGGAGGATAAAATTTCTTATAAAAATAATATATATATATATATTATTTGAATTATACTTTAATCCTGGATAAGATAAACTGTAAGGCGTGGATCAAGTTTTACGTTTTTTTAAATATTTACAGATCTAGATAAACTCAACAATGCCTATATAAAGCTTCGGTCAGTGCATGAAATGATACAACTTTGACCAACGCCCTCCTTCTGCGGCAGCCCAAGCTTCGACACGACCACGTTCAACTTCTGTCGAAAGATCATCCCCAATATCTGAGTTCGTTCAGATTTTTCTATTGTTGGGTAACGAAGAAATTTACTTTTCTGCACTTATTTTTTGGAAGTGTGGGGTTGTCACACTTCCTATTCTTTGTATTCGAATCTCTCAACCGGGGGTTTTCGCCAGTCGAGGATTATAGTGGATTGCCCAACGCAAAGGTTCAAGGAACCTGGGCCTTCGAGTAGGAGTCGTTGAAGGCTCCGAACGAAGTAAAATCGTTCTGTGTTCTGCATTTCCCGCTTCGTATTTCTTATTTTTCACTGCACGCTTTTCAAAGCTCAAATTATCTAACTTTGGTTTTAAACGAACAATTTTTTAAAAAACAGGTGATTCACCCCCCCCCCCCCCCCCCTCTCACGTGCACTCGATCCTACAACTTACATAACTCGAATAAACCACTAACTCAACTAATGAAGATACATTGAACGTAGACACTTTTTTTTAATCACTAAATACCACTACTACCACTCATTGCCACATCATTAATCCATTAACTCCATTACTAATTTTGGATCAATTATCAACAAACTCACTACCAGGAATCGTCCCAATGGTGAAGAAGCGGAAGGTGTGCTACTTCTACGACCCATAGATCGAGAATTATTACTACAGGCAGGGGCACCCGATAAAGCTGCACCGGGTGCGGATAACCAACACACTGCTCTCTTAGTACAGTTTGCTCGGCCACATGTAGGTGTTGAAGCCTAACCCTGTCCACAAGCGTGACCTCTGCAGCTTCCACACCGACGACTACATTGCTTTCCTCCACTCCATCACCACCGAGATTCGGCAGGGGCAGATCCGTGCCCTCTTGCTTTTCAATGTCAGCAAGGAATGCCCCATTTTTGACAACCTTTACTCCTACTGTCAGGCCTACATTGGCGGTTCCATTGGAGGTGTCGTCAAGCTCAATCATGGGCACAACATTGCCATCAACTGGGTCGGCAACTGTCACCATACCAAGAAGTGCCAGGCTTTTGGTTTCTACTACGTCAATGATATCGTGCTCGCCATCCTCGAACCCCTCTAGAGTCATAAGGTGCACCCATTCTTTTATGGGCTCCTTGGTTTTCTTTTCTTGGGTTCTTAATTTTTCAGACGCTTGGTTTCTTTTACAATTTTAGGATTTTGCTTTTAGTTTGATTATAAGAAAGACAATCTTTATTGACGGTAAATTGTTGGGTTAAATCAAATTCAAAAATCAAATTATAAATTGATTTCAAATGTCTCTTCTACTTCTACAAGAAGCAAAGTCCAATTTCATCTCAATACCTTTTCATGGATTTATTAGTTAATGCATTTAATGATTTTAATGTCTTATTAATTTTCATGTCATCCAAAACTCTATAAATATGGATGAAATGTTAAATTTGCAACAAGTGTGAGAGTTGTAGCAACAAGAAGTCTAATACAAAGAAATTTTATTTGCTTCATAAGTCTTCTCTTTGTCCTTAAATTTCTTGTTCCTACTTTTTATTCCTTCAATTTGGTATCAGAGCATGGCCAACAATCTCGTTGTACCTCGATTCAATGGTGAAAATTTTGATTATTGGAGCACTCTCATGAAGTTATGTCTTGAATCACAAGACTTATGGAGTGTTATTGAAGAAGGAGTACCAGAGGAGGAAGATCAATTAACCGAGGCATAAAAAAATATTTTGAAGACCAAGAAGCAAAAGGATAGAAAAGCTCTTTTTCAAATTTATCAAGCCCTTGAAATTTCAGTTTATGAAAGGATCTCAAAAGCACCAAGTGCTCAAAGAGCATGGGAGATTCTACAAACAACTTATTCCGGTCAAGACCAAGTGAAAAAGGTACGCTTACAATCTCTACGAGCAGATTTTGAAAAATTAGAGATGAAAGACAATGAAAAAGTTTCAGAGTACTTCACACGAACCAGTTCTATTGTGAATCAAATGACATCAAATGGAGAAATCATGGAGACCCAAAGGGTGGTGGAGAAAATCCTACGAAGCCTATCAACCAAATTTGATCATGTGGTAGTCGCTATTGAAGAATCACAAGATCTTTCACTAATGTCCTTGGAAAGTTTGCAAGGAAGATTGGAAGCTCATGAGGTTAGAATCCTTCAACGAAGTCCTCTTATTTCTCCTTCAAATCAAGCGTTGAAATCCCAGTTCACATCCACGGGAGGCCGTGGTTCATATCGTGGACGTGGAAGAGGTCGAAATCAAAGAAGAGGTGGAAGATTCTCTTACCAGCAATCACGAGAAAATGGGAATGAAGAATCTCAAAAGGAGGAGAAACAATTTTCTTACAATTTTCAAAGAGGAAGAGGACGTGGCAATTACAAAGGTACAAAACCTTATATTGAATGTCATTATTGTCATAAGCCAGGACATAGAATAAATGATTGTTGGGAGAAATATCCAGAGAAAAAATGTGAAGCTGGCTTAGTACACGAAAATGAACTTCAAAATTCTGAAACTTTATTGATTGCTAGTGATGGAAATATTGAAAATATTTGGTACTTGGATAGCGGTGCAAGTCGGCATATGACTGGTAATAAAAGTTTATTTTCAACCCTAGTAGAAGCTAACCATGGGCAGGTAACTATTGGAGATGCTAAGTCCTACAAAATTGAAGGAGTAGGAGAAATCTCTTTCAAAACAAAGTCTGAAAAAATTGACAAAATGTCTGAGGTATTTTATGTTCCTGGTTTACAGAGTAATCTACTTAGTGTTGGTCATTTATTGAGAAAGGGTTTTGATATTCATTTTGCTGATAAGTATTGCACCATGAAGAAGAAAAATCAGTATGTGGCAAAGATCAGTTTGGGCTCAAATAATTTATTTCCTCTCAAACTTGATATTATAAATGCTGCTTGTTATCTTACTGCTAATGAAGAAATTTCCAAGTTGTGGCATGACAGATTTGGGCACCTAAATTTTCAGAGCTTGAAGGAGTTAGCAAGCAAAAATATTGTTCATGGACTTCCTAAAATTGATGGGATAAGTGAAGTCTGTGAAGCATGTCAGCTTGGAAAGCAACATCGAGAGGCATTCCCATCTAAATCTAAGTGGGAATCACATTCACCATTGGAACTTGTGCATACAGATCTTTGTGGACCCATGCGTGTACCATCTCTTGGAGGTAATTTATACTTCATATTATTTGTTGATGATTACACCAGGAAAACTTGGATATATTTTGTCAAAGAAAAGTCAGAAGCTCTCTCTTGCTTTAAAGTCTTCAAAAGTCAAGTGGAAAATTTTTTTGGCTATCAAATAAAAAATCTGAGAAGTGATCGAGGAGGTGAATTTCTATCTTCTTTATTTGAAGAATTTTGTCAAAACCATGGAATTAGACATGAATTGACAGCTCGGTATACGCCACAACAAAATGGTGTCGCGGAAAGAAAAAATAGGACAATCATGGACATGGTCAGATGCATGTTGAAGAAGAAAAATTTACTAGCTGAATTCTGGGCTGAAGCAACTTCTTGTGCCGTCTACCTAATCAACAGATCACCGACAAAAAGGTTACAGACACTACAAAAAAAACTGCATTCTGCGATGAATTTTGCGACGAATTTCTTTAAAAAATTCGTTGCAAAACTGGTTTGCGACGAATTTGGCGACGAATTTAAATTCGTCGCAATTAGGTCATCGCAAAATGCTCCGACGAAAAATCCAATTTCGTCGCACAATTCTGCAACGAATTTTTAAATTCGTCGCAGAATTCGTCGCCAATTGGCGACGATTTTGAATTCGTCGCCAATTGGCGACGATTTTATTCGTCGCCAATTGGCGACGAATATAAATTCGTTGCCAATTGGCGACGAATTTTATTGGCGACGTCGCCAATTGGCGACGAACTTATTCGTCGCCAATTGGCGACGAATATAAATTCGTTGCCAATTGGCGACGAATTTTATTCGTCGCCAATTGGCGACGATTTTGGTTTGTCGCCAATTGGCAACGAATTTTATTAGTCGCCAATTGGCAACGAATATAAATTCGTCGCCAATTGGCGACGAATTCTGCGACGAATTTGAAAATTTGTCGCAAAACTTAACTTACGATAGAATTGCGACGAGCCTATTTTCGTCGCAAAATTCGTTGCAAATTTGCGACGAAAATGATTTTCGTTGCAAATTTCATCGCCGAGTAAAAATTTTTTTCTAATGCTCATTTTATTTATTGGTTATCCTGTATATACATTTACATATCGATCCAATCAAATCGATTTATAACATACAAACCTGTCATATACAATCCATAACAACATATATAAACATCCATATATAACAACACATAAATAACAAACAATACATATCAACATCCATACAAAAATACAATTCATACAAAGATCCATATCAAAATCCATAATGCATGCATCCAAATGATACAATCCATACAAAGATCCACAATAGACATGTGTATATGTCTATTAGTCTAGCTAACATGATATACAATCATAACAATCCAGTAAATCCATACAAAGTACTGATATAAATATATCGGAAGACGAAGAAAAGAAAGCATGAAACATCATGGGCATGTGTGCTCTCCGAAGACTCTACATCCTGGAGAAGGGATTGCACCTGAAGGTGAGGGGGCTGCACCTGAAGGAGTGGGACCTGCATCACCATGACTACTGCTACTGCGTCGACCACGTCGCGACGCGGCTAAGTTGATTAACACTCTTATGATTCTGAAAGTCAAATTAATGTTAGGATAAAAGAAGTCATTTACTAATCCAAGAAAGGAAAACGGAATTACTGCAACAATTACAAGATTAAAGGTTTGTAACATAACAATACTAGACAACAATTTATGGATAGTCTAAATAATTCAAACTATATTATAATAATAAAATTTTACGATTAAAATCTAAACAATTATATTATAATAAAATTCTAAAAAAATCTAATACACTACTATACATACCTCAAGCCGGAAGAAGATAATTTGTTTCGTTACTTAAAATGTAAACCTGCACAAACAAAATTACAAAATTAATCAACACTACTATTAAATATAAATAAATAAATCATAAAAATCATAATTAAATTTAATGAATTGGCCACCACGGCCATCGGAGGAAGCAGCTACCGCACGGCCACCACCCGGCACGCCAGCAGCCACTCGCGGCCACCAGCCGCGGGCAGCGGATGGCCGGCGAACACCAGCGGCCAGCAGCTACTGCCCACCGGCGCCGCCAACAACAGATGGCCACCGGCCACCGCCGCCGCCCACCTCAGCAGGCGACAACCGCCGGTGCCACCAGCTGGCGGCCAGCAGCCCCACACCGCGGGCAGCCCCACCCCGCGGCCAGCCCCACCCCGCGGCCACCAGCCCCACCCCGCCACCAGCCCCACCCCGCGCCCAGCCCCACCCCGCGGCCAGCCCCAGCCCCACCCCGGCGGCCAGCCCCACCCGCGGCCCCAGCCCCACCCCGCGACCACCAGCCCCACCCCGCGCCCAGCCCCACCCCGCGGCCACCAGCCCCACCCCGGCGACCACCAGGCCCACCCGGCGCCCACCAGCCGCTGGCGCCACCAGCCAGCTGGCCACGAGGGCGGCCGGCAACCCGCGGGCTTCGGCAAGAAGGAGAGGCGACGAAAAGAAAAACGGAATAAATCTTACCGGCGAAGGAGAGGCGGCGCCACCAGCGTTTCGGAGAGAAGGACAGGCGGCGGGCAGCTAGGGCTTCGGCGAGGACAGGCGGCGGAGGGCTTCGGCAGCTAGGGCAGAAGGCAAATCGCGAAGAAAAGAAAAGGGGATCGGGCGGAATGGTTAAGTTAGGGTATTTGGCGACGAAAACTAGTTCGTCGCCAAATTCGTCGCAAATTTGGCGACGAATTAAACGTTTCGTCGCCAAATTGGCGACGAATTAAATTTTTCGTCGCCAAATTGGCGACGAAATAATCTTTTCGTCGCCAATTGAAAAAATTTGGGGAAAATTTTCTCCCGGGCAAAAATTTCGGGAAAATTTTTGCAACGAAAGTTTTTTCGTCGCAGATTTCTTAATCGATCGGATGATCGATTAAAGCTCAAAATAATCGATCAAATGATCGATTAAATGACGTAAATGCATTTCTCAATAAAGCGTGGCCTCTAATCGATCAAGAAATCGATTACCTAGGCCCGTAATCGATCAACCGATCGATTACGGTGGGTTCTGTGAAATCGAGATTTCACAGAATGTTTGGTAATCGATTCGGCGATCGATTAAAGATTTGCAACGAAAATGATTTTCGTCGCAGATTTGCGACGAATAGATTCGTCGCAGATCTGCGACGAAAATCATTTTCGTTGAATTTGGCAACGAATTTATTTTCGTCGAGCGACGAATTTGGCAACGAATTTATTTTCGTCGCCAATTACGACGTTTTTCACAGAATGTTTAATCGATCAAATGATCGATTAAATATCATAAATTCGTACCTAAGTCCGTAATCGATCGAGCGATCGATTACGGTGGGTTCTGTGGGATATCTCGTTTTTCACAGAATGTTTGGTAATCGATTCGAAGATCGATTAAAGATTTGCAACGAAAATGATTTTCGTCGCAGATTTGCGACGAAACTGGTTCGTCGCAGATCTGCGACGAAAATCATTTTCGTTGCCAATTGGCGACGAATTTGGCAACGAATTTATTTTCGTCGCCATCTTTACTATCATCCGCTTCATATTCAACCCACAAATTTGGCAACGAATTTATTTTCGTCGCCTATTTCATATTCAACCCACAAACGCAATTTATTACAAATCTTGATTATTATCTCCTTTACCATTAGAGTATATATCGTTCAGTATACAACCAGTTAGAAACTTTATTTATTAATTATTTACGAAAAATGATTAAGAAAAGATAACACAATTCATCTGGTGTCCATTTCTTAACTATCTTGTCAAATGAAAGAAGGAGCTGAAATGCGAAATTTGGTAATGTTATTCTATTTTTTAAAAATATTTTAATTTATTTGACAACGTTGTTATGATGTCTTTATAATGGGATAGTTACAAAATATAAGAGAATTCATTTTGACCACAAAAAATGGGGGGTAATTTTTAGTCAAATTAGCAACGAATATAATTTTCGTTGCTAAAGTCGTTGCTAATCTGCAACGAACTAAATTTCGTCGCAAATTCTAAATTCAGCAACGAATGAGTTTTTCGTTGCTAAATTTGTCGCAAATTCAGCAACGAATGAGTTTTTCGTTGCTAAATTTGTCGCAAACTTGACTATACATTTCTCCGTCTATCGTTATAACATGATAAGTCTTCAAAACAGTTTCTGAGTTATGGTCATCATTCAATCCAAACATCCGCGAAATCTCTTGAAATCGATTCATATCAAAAAATAGCTTCACAATAAACAAACATAATCTATAAATAGGATTGAAGCTTTTGGAGATCTGAATCCAAGATTAGTATACAACCATTCTTTTCCTATATCGGCCTAAAATAAATATTAAAACCATGTATGAATATAATTCTCATTTCAACGAACTGCCTACTACATGAAAGGCAACGAAAAAATATAAAGAAATGCATTTTGGCGATCAACAGGATATTTATCTTAAATTGTCGACATTTTAGCGACGAATTTGGCAACGAAAATCATTTTCGTCGCAATCTGCAACGAAAATGAAGTTCGTCGCAAATTGGCGACGAAATTATTCGTCGCAATTTGGCGACAAACAATATTTTCGTTGCCAATTAGCAACGAACTACAGTTTCGTTGCCAATTGGCAACGAATTTTGCGACGAAAATTAATTCGTCGCCAACTTGACTATACAATTTTCACACCATCGTTAAAACATGATAAGTCTTCAAAACAGTTTCGAATTTATGGTCATCATTCACTCTAAACATCCGTGAAATCACCAGAAATCGATTCATATCCAGAAATAACTTCACAATAAACAAACATAATCTATAAATAGGATTGAAGCTTTTGAAGATCTGAATCCAAGATTAGTATGCAACCATTCTTTTCCTATATCGGCCAAAATAAATATTAAAAACCATATATGGATATAATTCTCACGTCGACGAACTGCCTACAACATGAAAGATATTGAAAAAAGCTAAAAAAAATATATTTTCGCGATGAAGAGGGCATTTATCTTACAAATTGTCGACATTTTGGCAACGAATTTATTTTTCGTCGCCAAATTCGTTGCTAATTGGCAACGAAAATTTTTTTCGTCGCAAATCTGCAACGAAAATGTTACTTCGTCGCCAAATAGCGACGAATTTGGCGACGAAAATGTATTCGTCGCCAAATGTCGACTAAGCTACCCAATCATGTTTAAAATGCATTTTCCACTATTTTTTAACGAATCTTGGCTATCATCTCCTTTACTAATAGCGTATATTCCGTTCAGTATATAACCAGTTAGATTTCCTTTCTTATATAGCAAAATAGGCTACGATGTGTCAATACATCATTCCTTGGATTATAGCACTCGACTGACCCCAACCTATTCAGAAAAAATAATTAATAAAATCTGGTACGACATTGTAAAAGAAAAAGGTTGTCCATGTGTGTATGTGTTATTCCATTAAATATCAGTTATAAATTAAGATATATATTGCGGTTCATAATGAACGGGAAGGTGGGAAAAAATAGTCAAATTTCGCGACGAACTTAGTTTCGTCGCTAAAATCGTCGCCAATCGGCGACGAATTAATTTTCGTCGCCGATTGGCGACGAATTACTTTTCGTCGCCTGATTGGCGACGAACAAATTCGTCGCCAATTGGCGACGATTATTTTTCGTCGCCGATTGGCGACGAACTATGATTCGTCGCCAATCGGCGACGAATTTGTTCGTCGCCAATCGGCGACGAAAAATAATCGTCGCTGATTGGCGACGAATTTTTGATTCGTCGCTAATTTATTATATTTTGCGACGAAAAATTTTTTGTCGCCAATCTGCAACGAACTTTTTATTCGTTGGAAATATTGCGACGAATTTTGCAACGAAAATAATTTTTGCAACGAATTTTACGACGAAATTATTTCGTTGCTATTTTGGCAACGAATTATTTTTCGTTGCTAATTTCGACACAAATTTGCAACGAATATTTGTTTCGTTGCAAAATTAGTTGCAAATTTGCAACGAATTTTTTTTGTTGCAAAATTTCGTTGCTAAAACAGTGTTTTTTTGTAGTGCTTTTGAGAATACTCTTTATATCAAAAACTCTGAAGGTGATATTATGCTTGTGAGTCTCTATGTGGATAACCTTATTTTTACTGAAAATAATATAAGGATATTGACAGATTTTAAGAACTCTATGATGAGTGAGTTCGAAATGACAGATTTGGATGAGCTGCATCATTTTCTGGGCATTAATGTCCAACAATCAGGAGAAGGAATTTTTATCTCTCAAGAACACTATGCAGCTCAAATTCTTAAGAGGTTCAAGATGGAAAATGCAAATCCAGTATCAACACCGTGCATCATGGGTTTGAAGCTAAGTAAGATTGGTGAAGGAAAGATGGTGAATCCAACTATATTTCGAAGCCTAGTTGGGAACTTGATGTATCTCACTGCCACTAGACCTGACATTATGTATACAGTAAGTTTGATTAGCAAGTTTATGGAGAAACCTTATTCAAATCATTGGGAAGCGGCAAAAAGGGTTCTTCGATATGTTAAAGAAACTATTAATTATGGCATCTTCTATAAATCACATGTTCCTATCAAACTTGTTGGCTATACAGATAGTGATCTTGGAGGAAGTATTGATGATTCTCGAAGTACGTCTGGTTATATTTTCAACCTTAGCAGTGGAGCGATCTCTTGGTGTTCAAAGAAGCAACCAATTGTAGCACTCTCAACTACCGAAGCTGAATACATGGCAGCTTCTTCAGCTGGGTGTCAAACTTTATGGTTACAAGGAATTCATGAAAGTCTCAAATGCAAGCAACATGATCCAACAATATTATATTGTGATAACCGTTCTACAATTTCTGTATCAAAGGATTCAGTATTGCATGGAAGAACGAAGCACATTCGTCTGCGATTTCATTTCCTAAGAGAACTTGTTAATGAAGGTGAAATTTACTTAGAGCATTGTCCAACCAATGAACAACTTGCTGATATTTTTACAAAGCCGCTTGGAATATCTACATTTTCAAAGAATCTTGAAGCTCTAGGAGTAAAAAGTACATTTGGTTTACGGGAGGCACTAGGAGTAAGAAGTACATTTGGTTTACGGGAGGCATTGTTGGATTAAACCAAATCCCAATAATCAAATTACAAGTTGAATGCCTCTTCTCTTCTACAAGAAGCCAAATTTAAATTTACCTCAAGCACCTCTTCATGGATTCATATACCTTTTCATAAATTCATGCATTAATGTTTTTTTCATATCATCCAAAATCCTATAAATATGGATGAGATGTGAGAGTTGTAACAAATGTGAGAGCTTTTCATATCATCCAAAACCCCATAACATGTCTTCATGCAGCCCGTGTTCTCCCTCCTGCAAACCAACAAACGCATCACCGTCTAACATCCCCAACCCGTGTATTTACTAAGCTCCACTCCACACCCTCTCAATGTTTCATTTCTCCCGCTGTCGGCAAGCAAGGTAATTAGTTTCTCTCTTCTCTCTCTCTCGCTTTCTTTCTTTCTTCGTATTATCTTTCTTTGCTTGTAAGAGGGTTGTGGAGGGTGTAGACTGTAAAGCCATGAGCATGGAGATCACCAACGTGATGGAGTATGAGGCCATCGCCAAGCAGAAGCTGCCCAAGATGGTGTTCGATTTCTTTGCCTCGGGCGCCGAAGACCAATGGACCTTGAAGGAGAACAGAGAAGCTTTCTCGAGGATTTTGTAAGCAATCTCTTAACTATCTTCTTTTTTTTCTTCTTCTTCTTCATGTTGTTTCTCTTTTGTTTTCAGTTACTGGTTTTACTTGTTTCTGTTCTCTTTGTTGTCATCTGTGAATACGTTTTACTGGTTAGAGAAGAAAACAGATCAAATTAAAGTTTTGCACTGGCAAACATGAAAGTCTTTTGATTTTAAACATTTATAAATTTCAAGGAATCTGCATGTCCTGAACACATCCACTTGCATGAACGTATTGTCCACTGTATTTGAATTTATGCTTGTGTTGTATTTTTTTTAAATAACAGTTTGTCTGACAAATCGATTTTAGGCAAGTAACAAGTTCTTTCTCTTCCTTGTCTCTGGTGAGAAATTTCTCTCTTCTTCTTAATATTGGTGAGAAATTTCTCTCTTCTTCTTAATATTCTTGTGTTTGTTGAGATTAATAGGGATTTAAAGTATAGAATCATAACAAGCATTGTTTAAGTTGATGGACGCGTGATGTTCGATTGTAAAACAGATTTCGCCCTCGCATTCTCATCGACGTCTCAAAGATCGACATGACAACCACTGTATTAGGATTTAAGATATCAATGCCGATTATGGTTGCTCCCACTGCCATGCAGAAGATGGCCCATCCGGATGGTGAGATTTTAGTTGAGAATCATTGATGAACTTGCTATTAATTTTCAAGTTGATTGGCCATGGCTGATTCAAAGTTTATGTTACTGTTTTTGCAACATAACAGGAGAAAATGCAACTGCAAGAGCAGCATCAGCCGCCGGCACCATAATGGTTTGTCCTTTTTTCCTTTGCAACCCATAACTCATCAAGCCAAAAGAAACATTCTTGATGAGCTTAGAGAAGAAAAACTAAAATGGTAGCTATTTCTTTTGCCTTTTTGCAAGTGAAATACAATAAGCTCAGTCATTTTAATGTTTGTGTTCTAGATACTCTCATGTGGGGCTACTTCCAGCGTGGAAGAGGTTGCCTCGACAGGGCCAGGAATTCGATTCTTCCAGCTCTATGTAAACTATATATGTCTCCTTGACTGATCTGTAACTTCTCATGTTTTCAGCTTATTTCATTGTGTTATCACGTGTCAGGTCTACAGAGACAGAAATGTAGTTGAACAACTTGTGAGAAGAGCAGAAAGAGCTGGGTTCAAGGCCATAGCCCTCACTGTTGATACTCCAAGACTAGGCCGAAGGGAAGCTAATATCAAGAACAGGCACAATTTCTAATATCAATTCAGAGTTCTTATTCAGTTTACAAAGTTAACAAACATTCTTAATGTAATACTTAAATTGCAGATTCGTCCTGCCGCCAATGTTTCTCACCTTGAGAAACTCAGAGGGCTTGGACCTTGGGAAGATGGATCAGGTGACTCTTACAAGTTATAATCCTGTGTTCTTGGAAGAGTTTGATATCCATATTTCTTGTCCACAATGTCTCTAGTTGACCTGCAGGCTAATGACTCTGGTCTTGCCTCATATGTTGATGGCCAACGTGACAGAACATTAAGCTGGAAGGTATGCTACTTCTCAGGATGCTTCTGAAACTATAGAGTTATGAGTGCTCCTTAAAAGCATGATTGAAGCTTATGCGAATTCTAGCTAAATATTTCTCTCAACTGATACTGATATATACTTGAGAACTATTTAAAGGATGTGAAGTGGTTGCAAACTATCACTACACTGCCAATCCTAGTGAAAGGAATTCTCACTGCAGAGGACAGTAAGCATTCTGATTCTAGATCCTCTCTGTTTATTTAGGTTGGATATTGCTCAGACATGTTTCCATTTTTTCACTTCCAACATGCAGCAACGTTGGCCATTCAATCTGGTGCAGCTGGTATTATTGTATCCAACCATGGAGCTCGTCAGCTCGACTACGTTCCAGCTACCATCACTGCTTTGGAAGAGGTATCTCTCTTAATTTCTCCCTTTGTATCTGATACTGCTACCAAATTTCATCTGCTAAAACATTCTTGAAGTGGAACTTGTAGGGGTGGGAAAAAATAGCGAATTTTCGGTATACCGCACATACCATACTGATATTTACCGTACATACCGAAAATTTCGGTATACCGAAAATTTCGGTACGGTATAGTACCGTACCGAATTTTTCGGTATCGGTATCGGTATGAAATTATTATTTTTCGGTATTTCGGTATATACCGAAACACCTATTATATATTCTCTTATAAATTATTTATTATTTTTAAAATTGATATTGGGTACGGTATTTCGGTATGATCGGTATACCGAACATTTTTATACGATCGGTATGATCAGTATGATCGGTCGGTTGATCGGTATTTCGGTATGATCGGTATGATCGGTATACCGAACATTTTGATCGGTATGCATTTTATACTATACTGAAAATTCGGTATACCGAATTTTCGGTATACCGAAATTCCGGTATACCGAATTTTTGGTATGGTAACGGTATAGGTTTTTTTTATGTCGAAATTTTCGGTATGGTATACGGTATCGTATGTAAAATTCGGTATACCGTACCGACCCAGCCCTAGGAACTTGGTTTACTGATACTGTCTGTAATGGTGTCAAATTTAGGTTGTGAAAGCTGCAGAAGGGCGAGTTCCAGTCTTTTTGGACGGCGGAGTTCGCCGTGGAACCGATGTCTTCAAGGCCTTAGCTTTGGGGGCTTCTGGAGTTTTTGTAAGTAGAAGATGGCCACTAGATAATTACTGCATAAAACTGCATGTCTTCAGGTTTCATCTACATATAATATGATATGTGATTTCAAATCTCTTGAACTATCTTTCTTGTAATCTAACAACTAGATTGGGAGGCCAGTGGTGTTTTCTCTGGCTGCTGAAGGTGAGGGTGTTTTCTCTGGCTGCTGAAGGTGAGGCTGGAGTAAGGAAAGTTCTGCAGATGCTTCGCGACGAATTCGAACTCACCATGGCATTAAGTGGTTGCACCTCACTCAAGGAAATCACACGCAACCACGTTGTGACTGAAGCAGACAGTGGTCGTCCCTTCCCCAGATTATGAACGGTTTAGAAGACAGAGAGACCTGTCTCTCTATGAACTCATGAGTGTAGATGAACCATATTGGGATGGTTTAAAGAAACACGTGGCAAAGTCCTCCATTTGAAATATTTGACTAAGTTAGACTCTTGTTAGATCTTTGGCTATCTCTTTGATGATTATTATTTAGAATTTTACAAGTCCTTTTCTTAAATCTTAGCATCTTCCCCTAATGATTATTAATCACTGTTCGTGATATTTTACTAGCCTTTCTGGCTTCAGTTAACAAAACTTTGCATGCGATAACATTTAAAATACAAGTTCCTATTAATCGATCAACAGTTTCAGTATTTTTTTTTAAAAAAAACAAACTGTACATACGAGAAAATGAAGTTCCTTTCCCAACGCTCTTCAAAATCAAATTATCCTAATAAATCTCATCTGTACTATTTCTGTTGGATAGAATGATCCAACACTTTCTCATCTCCCTGGACTTCCTCCTTTATATCTGGTAAATCAATATCTGAATTTAATTGACAATATCTGACACCATCATCGTCGTCTATATTCTCATACTCATTTTCCAAGCCATCATATGCATCCTGTTCAACTATTGTATCAATGATAGATGGTTGATTGTTCTCGGAAACCCAGACACGATTGGCATCATGGCTGAGTGATTGCTCGTTGATCGATAACTGAGTGCTACTTTTGTCCTTAACCAAGTCAGTCACCCTAACCTGTTTAGGCAAAGTTCAGTTCAAGTTGTTATCATATACAAGTGGAGTAGATAAAATGAAAAGTTAGGCACAGAAGCCAGCATAATCACCTGCATTGGCTTCATGATATCAAGATCACGATCTTCATTTCTGTTCAACTCTTCTTGGGCTTGTAACTCCATTGAATCCCTCACGAGTTGACTCACAAAGGTCACATCATCCGACATGACACCAAACCCTCTCAGTAGCTTTGAGCCAAGTTGCAAACTTGTCTGTATTACGAGGATAACCAACAGAAGAACTTAGTTAGCATAATGCCTAACCATCAGAATAATTTATCATAATGCCAACTAGTTGTGGTTAGAACAAGGTGTTGCTACTTCTTGGTATACCTCAGCATTCTCAAGAATAGCATCAGTAGCACCAGCTTTCTTTAGATCCAATAGATGAGGAACATCCTGAGCCCTTGCATAGATTGGAACCTGTAAGAAGAATATTCATCAGAAAAAGATATCCTGTATTTAGTTGGGACAAACACAGCTTAAAAGGATGTCTTATGAAGTGAAGGCATAGTTTTCCCTTTTGCAACATGAGCACATACACAATAAACAGATAGGTCATTTTTTTTCAAAAAAACATGCACCATGAAGCTTGATAAACATGAGAAGCTGCAGCTTGTATTTTTTAACAATGCAGTTCTCCTCTTTGAAATTATGAAAATGTACATGCTCAAATCAAATAGGAACAAATATTACCGCAGGAAAAGCAAGTCTTATTCTTTGAACTGCCTCAAGTGTCCTACTTCTTCCTGCATACATAACCATGACAGCTTTTGGGGAGGATATACCAGCAGATTGCAAAACTGCCGGTCGGGATCCGTCTCCATACAGTATGGGGAAACCCAGCTTCCTAGCTGCCTGGTTGGAACAATAAGATCATATTTGTTTTTCAACAATTAGATGCTAAGATGCATATAAATGTCAACTATTACAATTGTGAGAATCATTGTTAGTGGAGATGGAAGACTAAGACCGCTTTGTACCTTAACAACCCTTAGATCAAGATCAAATGCAACATATGGCATACCCTCGTCTCCAGCCAAAGGAGTTGATAAAAAATTGGCTAGAACCTGCAAAACTTGACGTCGAGTGTTTAGTGAAAAAGAAAACTACATTTCGATACAAGTTTTGAACCGGTAGCTAGTAGAAACCTTGTGATACCTGGCCCATTTGCTCAAACCCTAGAATAACTATTGGTTCACTTGCATCAAAGCTCACCATGTCAGCAATTTTCTGTAAAGTTTAAAGCACTAAACTAGTAATTGAGAAGAGGCCAATATATATATAATATTGCGCTAGCCCCAAGGACTTACCTCTTTTGCTTGAAGTTTCTCATCAATGATTTCAGCAGCCTTTCTTCCAATTTCATTTAGCAAAGGTGTTAATGCCATAGACAAGACGACAACTATTATGAGAAGTTTGTTCAACTCAAGCGGTAGAACCCCAAGCCTATTTAAAAAGAAAGTTCTCCTCAATCAGAAAATCTAAATTTGTCATCAATTAACACTAATAATTGTATATCTTGCTGACAGCTGACCTATTTGCTAAAGAAAACACCACAAACCCAAACTCCCCTCCTTGTGAAAGAAGCAATCCTATTCTTACACTCTCTTGTAAGGTTAATCCAACACGGGGACCAATTGCAGTTATTATCAAGGTCTTGATAACAATTAACCCTGCCAAGAGGGAAAGTACATTCGGCCATTCTCGGAAAAGAAGCTGCATAGCAGAAAAATTCAAAAAAAAAAAAGGATTAATATTCATAGAGAAGTATCTGATACTCGTACAGATAGACCAATGACAACGTGTACATATATGTAACCTTCTGATGATAGAAGCTGCTAGCAACAGTGGGGAATGTAACATCAATCTCCGAAACCAATAGAGGTGACAAGATTTATAACTTACTACTAAATAGTTAGGCTATATTGCTCTCTTGAATTCAATTGAAATTTCAATCATTGGATAGTTATGTTTCCAGAAGTAATTGTTAGAAATAATTTATTTTCTTATTAAATGACCCAAATTATTTAACTTGATTATGATTTCTTTCCCTATTAAATAAGTCATGTTGTTTGACTTTATTACGATTTATTTTCTCATTAAATGGTCACATTGAAGGGGAGCCTTAGCACAACAGTAAAGTTGTTGTCGTGTGACCTAGAGATCACGAGTTTGAGTCTCAGAAATAGTCTATTGCAAAATAAGGTAAGGCTGCGTACAATAGACTCTTTCCCGAGATTCCGTATTGGTAGGAGCTTCATGTACCGAATTGCCCTTTTTTTATTAAATGATCACATTATTTAACTTTTTATGATTAATCGCAAGGTTTAAAATCTTAACCCATGCCGAGGTTTCAATCTTGGATCAGAACGATACAGTTTTGGTACTGTATCGTGTTAATATAATTTCGATATTTTTTAAATATAAAATATATTAACTAAAAATAAAAAAATTAATCTAAATATTTAAAAATAAAAAATAATTTTAAATATATATATAATGGGATAATTTTATTAGATTTTAATTAAGCCTATTTAAATTATCTCAATTATAGTTGGGAGTTGATTAAAATTATTAATTAAATTAGACCTAAATTTTTAATTTTCACTCCTGTTTTGCGCTCGTGCAACGCATCCCCGCCGCCGCATGAGCCAAAAGGCATCACGCGGCGTTGCGTGAGCCCAACGATGTCTTCGGACTCATCGCGTGAGCTTGACGACACCTCTGGATGCGTCGTGCGGTGGCGAGAATCCCTCTAGACGAGTTGTGAGAGCCTGGCGGGGCCTCGGGGTGCGCCAACACTAGAGCCTTAACTGTGTCAATTTCATTCCGCAGGCAAAACGAAATTTTTCACTTGTATCGAACGAAATGGCTTGAGATTTCATTCCATGATTAATTGTATTATTCATAGTGATGAATGTAAAGACATTGCTCACTTTCATGGAATGTGAGAATGAAAGGTCTAATTAAGAATAAAGAGACAATTAAATGAATGCAATGATGGAATGTGAAATGAAAGGTTGAAAAATTAGTATATTTCTATCCATTAAATTGATCTTTTTCTCCACCGAAAAGATTAATGAAGAGGGAGAAACATCTTGAGAAGTTCTATCATTTTTGTATAGTTGAAGATCAAGGTATCCTTTCTCCTAACATATTGTATTGTGAAAATTTTGGGTATTAAAGCTTATGCAAATGTAAGACTTGATTTTCATATTCATGAAGCAAGTTTTAACACATATGTCATACTGACCATAATTACAATTCTAGGTGGGTTGAGATTATCAGTAAAATAATATTTTTTATGATATCATTAAACACTTGCATTATTGATAAGCAAGAGCGAACAATATAATTTTTATTGATTTGTCCATATGATACAAATTTGTTCTGTGATTTATATTAGTAGAAAAAGGAGCCGCCAAACTAAAAGGCAAACATTATTTTATAGTCAGATCAAAAACAAAGGTTAGCTATCAAAACTTTTTAACTTATCATGTTTGGTTAAATTTGATGGACACGGTAAACAATGTAAACTCCCTGCAAGGATGGATCTCCATGTTTTGTTAGACGATAAGATTGTCTAGGCATCATTAACTTTTGTTCAATTAGCTATTACATATAAGATATTTGCATCTAGAACAAGCATAAAACCTTTAGGGCTGTAAAATCATTGTGAAGTCATGATCCATCATTCAGAATTTCAGTTCAAAATAGTTTTTTTTTATCTATAAAAGTAAATATATATTCAACTGCAGAATATATATGACTGACTATAAACCAACCCCAGTTAACCAAACAAGACAATTATAACTATTCACTCTATATGACAAACATAAGCTCGATAATTATATTTTGCATTTAGAGCAAACCAAAAGCAGAACTTGGGAATCTACAACGTTCTTAGTGAATCAACAGAAACAGATTTTTTGAAAGTTAATGCAATCGTGGTTCATTGAGAATGTGCAAAATTCAATTACATATATCAATTAGCAATATTTCCCAAGTTTATAAGAACTTCTGAACAGGCAAAAATAACATATACTCAGAATAGAAAATGAATGTTTTGTCACCGGGTCAATCTCATGGCTCATGGCTAAGTTGGAACTTTGATTTTATTTTGCATCAATAATGATATGCAGTCTGTTTAAGAAAGTGTATTAGAGAATTGTGAAGGTTGACAATTTACACACAAAAAAAAAACCTCTTGTATGAGCATTTGATATGCATGAGGCTCCATCAGTACCAAGGGCATGTGAAAAAATTTACAATTGCAGCCTTTATCCTCAGCAAAGAGCCCATGCTAAGTGAATTCCCCTCAACAGCAGTTGATCAGCAATATGTGAGCTCAAGAAGTTAAAATTTTGTAACTTAACACAACAGTGTACCAATATATTCAGTTAAAATTATTGATGGTCCATAAGTAACTCAATTTACTGAAATGAAACAACTTTTGCACATGCTAGATATAATTCAAACATTTGCAAGCACCTGCATGTCAATCGATGTCCCAGTGGTGACAAAAAATAGTCCAAGCAGTAAGCCTCTGAAAGGTCTTATGTCAGCTTCAATTTGTGTCCGGAAATTTGTTTCTGCCAGGAGTGCTCCAGCCAGAAATGCTCCTAGCTACAGGAGACAATGAGAAAAGAATTTGCAGACAAATGAATTCAGCTAACTATAAATTATTCATAACCTACCGTGTCGCTGAAGCCTAACATTTGGGTAAGAAGAGAAGTCCCCGACACTGTAAGCAAACACAGAGCAACAAAAGCTTCTGAACTCCTTGACTCAGCAACAACCTGTATTAATTAACTAGTCTGTGGAAGTATCCTGCTGACATGATTGGATTAACAAGAAAAAGTTATGTATATATCAATATTCATACTTCAAATATACGCCTGAGAAGATATTTCCCACCAAGGGAAAGAAGGCCAAGACCACCTAAAGCTTTCAAGCTCTCAGCCGCTAACACTGGCCAAATACTTTCAGTTGAAAGGTTCTGAAATTAAACATCAAAAGAATACTTATGATGTGCATGTACTTTTATAGAATCATGTCAAATGAGCACTCAGTTTCCATTAGACAATATGAATGAGATGACAATGATACGCAATCAAACCAGGTATAGAACAGGGAATTTACACAAGAGACAGCCTAAAGCTGAATAGATAATTTTTCTTTAAAAAAAGAACAGACTAACAGAACTCAATCTCAATATTGAACTTAAGATAAAATGAAATGTATGGGCAAGAGATGACATTCGCCCATTTGAAAGTGAACCAATAATTTTTTTTAAAAAACAAAGGACTAGGTGAAGAAATAGCTAAAAAACCCTGAAAGGGACCAATTTGATAGAATACAATGGAACACATCTTGTGGATAGGTTTAAATTAGCAACATGAGAACAATATTTGGACAGAAAATCATCATCATCTAGCCAGTTTAGTCCCAACTATTTGGAATTGGTGATGCATCATGAATAGATTGTACCGCTAACAACTCAACTCTTGACAAACGAAGAGTGAAAATAATATTATTAAACATAAAATGATCTAACACATTTTATAGGTAGAAAATATAGTATATTTGTAAACTCACGACTAGGTTACCAAAAATAGAGATAAACAACTTTTTTAAATTAGATAACAGAATTTATTTTTAAAAAAAAAATGGCTTATTAAATACTCTAATTATGTCTTTCTCCTCATGCTCCATCGAGCAAAAGAGCGGGATATTTTGTCAAGTCATATGATGCCTTAGATAAGTGCAAGTCAGATGATCATCGATATCTCCGTAGAAGATGATTGTGGTACCTCTAGTAGAATCTCAACAAATAAGTCAGGTTTCATGTGTCGTAGGTCTTCTATGATCCATGTGCCATCTATATCTGGGAGTCGTTTCTAGCACACTAAGTATTTTTTAGTACTCTGATGAGGACCTAGCACTATATGCATATCAATGACCATCTCAAAAATATTGGTTGACAATGACGAGGAAGGAAGAGCCAAACCGAAGTGGTCAGAGCATAACTTGTGCACAAATGAAAAAAAAAGCGGGATGTTCATCGGTAAGATATTAGATACATTATATTAAAAATTGGACTAATGTTTAATTCAAGTGGTAAATCAACAACATAAGCATTAGGATTTATTTTTCTCACAATATGGAAATGACCTAGAAATTGAGCATGAAGTTATCTATGGGAGTTTTTAGAAAATTGCTCAGGGTGAACACAGATAACGACATAATCTCCTATATGTCCATTTGTCTACAATGTGTATCTACTTGAATTTTATAAAGTTCATTACACATTAAAAGTTTCTCCTAATATAGATGTGCATCTTTTGAAGACGTTCACAAAACCTCACAGTTGACTCAAAAGAATAGCAAGCAATAAAACCAAATCGATGTCACAACAAGCTTTAAGACCATAGGCAACATTAATGGATTGTACCCATAGAACAATTTACAAACTCAACAATGGGTAAGACAGAATCCCAAATCGCTAGTTTTTCCCTACCGTGCATCTAAGCAGATTCTCTATAAGTTTTTGAGTGAAAGGCATACGAAAATCTGAGTTATGTTCTAGACAATTTCTGAAGGGTATTTCAAAACTAATTTATCGAAATGATACATTTTGGCCGTGTTGCCCAACACTATACGAGATTTCAAAACATGACAATATAAAATACAAACGGTTGTCAATTTTTGTATGCCTTTGATCTACAAGAGGGTTATTTTTTTTCAATTGGTTTGATAAGTTAATGGAAATAGCTACCCTTTTATATTCAAAAGGGTTATTGATGAAAGTTGGAACACTCAGGCCTCAGCATAGCCTCAATAATATAAGAGCTTTGCATCAGTAGTCCCTTTTTACCAAAACCACAGTATTCACTCAAGAAAATGTGCATGTTAGATTGGTATGATTAATAAAGAGATCCAATGTATGTGTTTGAAGGGAAATAATAACTTAGCAAGATATGCTAATTTTATAACCATGACATGCATAGTTGACTACATGAAATTGCTTATCCCAATAGCTGTAAGTCTTTTGGCAATTCAAAATTTAGCCACTAAGCTTCTTTTCATTCAGTCAATAATCATAAATGATCAACCAACCTTTCATTAAAACCCAAATAGAGTTCGGTTAAAAGAGAACTTCATTTTCTTATGACGGTCCTTGGTAAAGTACGAAGAAGATACCAACTAGAACATTAATATTGCTCATCTTATGGACATCTCCATGTAGCAGTTCTTAAGCCTACATGAACATCAAGTTTACCTGGCTCTCGAGCACTGGTAGAATCACCAATAAAGGAACAACTGCAATGTCCTGAAGTAATTGACAAAAGGTAACATCAATTGAAACTCTCACCGCATAATAAACAGAAATATTTTCCAAAAATAGTAGCATAGCCAAAACATTCATGAGAAACATACTAAACCAAGGAAATGCATACAAGAGAAATCATACAACAGGAAGAATATGAACCTGCAGTAGAAGAATGCCTAAAGTTGCAGAACCAAAACGGGTTGGGAGCTCTCCTTTCTCTGCAAGAAGCTATGCAAATGAATTGCAAGATTAGAGAGATGAAAATATCTCAAGTATGCTAGCTTAGATATAAAAATAGAATAATATAATCTCTTATACATGCAGTGTTATGCTTTTATTGAGAAGCCAAAAGTGAGGTGCTTCAACTAGCATCATGCCAGAGGAGGAGAGTGAAGGAGGAAAGCTTTAAATGAACGGTTCTTTGTACTTCCTTTTGACTTCTACCTTTAATTGATGTGGCATTGTCATATGCTAAACCCTAAAATCACTCATATCATCTCAAATTATTTTCTCTTTTTATTATTTATTAGATTTTATTATTTATTAAGGCTACAAGTAACTAATATCAAATATTAATATTTTTATTTATCATTTCCAGTAACTTTTCAGATAACATCTTAGCATTCTTATCTTAGATTATCCTTTCAAATATCTGAAAGTGAAATGGCAGACCTCTGATCACGTAATTTACAGATAAGGCATAAACCAACAAAACAACAAAATATACATCCATGAGAACTTATAGAACTAATATGTCACGATAGCAATCCACACAGATAACTATGGTCATATTGCTCAGCAACAATCAAATTTTTCCTATATTTGATTTACAATTCACACATATGATGATGCATTAGTTTACCTCAACAAATAACTAGGAAATATGAAGTGGTTATAAGCACACCTGTAGTACAAAGGCAGAAGAGGATAATGAAAGGGCAGCTCCAATCACAATTGCTTCATCAATGCTTCGGATATTAACCTACATTGGAAAAGAAATTTAGGGACTATAGAAAATCAAAGGCAAAGTAAAGCTAGTTGATTATGAATTACTAAATTCAATTACTGTTATATTCTAGAAATTAATTAAGAATCAAATAAATATAATTAGTGATTAACTAGAATTTTGTGAGATTAAATTATAGTTTTACAGTTGAACCAGGCGAAAACAGAACCCAATTCTTAGTGGCCTTTAGTGTAATTTTTGCATTTAGATGAGTCGATTCATGTGGGGATCAATCTAATTTTGCTTCAGACTCAAACTAGACTTGAATCAACTTTAAATCAAAGGTTTTATAGTTGACCAATAGTGAATCAAGAAAAATATCCTTTATTTTTCCTCTTCCTAATCCCAAGAATAAGTCTCGAACCCTCCCTCCTCTCTATTCATGCGACACAAGGTGGTTGAGTTTTTAATAATATGATTTTGATTATTTTAAATATCCCTTTATTTTTCCTCTTCCTAGTCCCAAGTAAAATCTTGAACCCTCCCTCCTCTCTATTCATGTGACACAAGGTGGTTGAGTTTTTAATAATATGATTTTAATTATTTCAAATACCCCTTTATTTTTCCTCTTCCTAATCCATGAAAAGTAGGAAGCCTCCCTTATCCTCGATGTTCATATGACATAAGGTGGCTTTCGACGGTTTCTTTGCCCTTTCTTGCTTGTTTTCGCTCGACCACCAACATTGTCACGTAGTGTCATCATTTGAACCCCACCTATTGTGATTCTTCTTACCCTCCGACTACGAGGCAGTTGCCCTTGAGCCCCACCTCTTTTTGCCCATGTCTTGAACAAAAGCCTAAGATCATGATGTTGACGCAGCCTATCTAGCCTCCATCATTGCTGCTAGATCATTGTTGAGCTCCAGCCCTTGTTGGCCGTGTTTATTCGAGTAGCCTTGCTACTACTTGACTTCACCGTCCAATTGTTAATACTGCCAACAACCTAGGTGAGCGATAGTACCTTCCCTATTCCTTTTCTCATCTAGAGTAGTCCTAGCAAGCCCTCATGTCTTACCTTGTCAAAAGAAGAAGCAATAACCCCTTCTTCCTGTCCTCGTGAAGCAACACCCTTCTACATATAGCCACAACTATAAACCTTTTACCTTTTTGGAAAGTAAGAAAGTTAATTCTTGTATGCTGCCGTAAATTTCTTGGGTTTGTGATATATTGTTTAGATGGTGTGGTGATCATGGTTGTTATTGGTTAGATATTACTTAGAGAACCTGGCAAGGATCAATTATTTAAGTGTGATTAAAAGTGTCTCAATGGATCAAGGTAGACACTCATCCCTATTTCTTATTGTAGGCCGTCTCTGTATGGTTGGGGCTTGTAGATCATGAGTTTTGTTGTGATCTTTCTATTTGATCATCTTTAATTAGATGTTTAGCTACATAGAGATGGTTAACATTAAGAGACAAAAATGATTGTGATGACGATACATTGAGGTTAATATATTAGTTGGTTATTCAATTGTGATTTGGTATTAAATAAAGGTTTGGTTTTTCGAAGGGCGATTGGTTAAAAATAGATTATTGGAGTGCAACCTTGGGTCGTGTAATGATTGTTGTTTGTGAATATGGATTTCTAAGGATAATTATTTCAATCATTTAAATGATTAACTATGATAAAAGTCATTGTGAGAATTTTGGAGTGTAAAGTTAATCACAATATGTGTGGTCTTGTGAGTTGAGGTTGTGTTTGAGGATAAATTGTTCAAATTAGAAATTTGATGAATAATTGAGGATTAATCTACAAAATGTGGATGGTGTGGTAGCTTCAAGAATTTCTATCAAGTTATAGATGGATACTTGTGATATCAAAGGAGAGGGTGATCTTAGATGTTTATAATCATACTAGCTAATAGGTTGGTCTAGAGTATATAACTCACATTAACTAGTTGTTATGTTTGCTTGTGTTGCTCTACTTACATTATAATTACTTCTTTGCTTATAGCATATTGATATTCATAATTTGCATACATGTGTGACTTGATGATATTATGTGGGTATGCAATAGTAACATGTTGTACCTTATATCATACTAGAGTTTATTTATGTAGCTATTCGTGCAACTTTTTATAAAGTACATGTGATTCTTGTGCTATTTATGTTGATGTATTACACAGTTTTATTTTACTATTTATTATTTTTTTAATCCAAGTATCTAGCTCTTCGAATAGACTAATCATGGATATGACCGACCTCGTCGAGTGCCATGAAAATTTTCCATTGGTCACCAGGGTAAATATGAGAAGCGCAGATAGGTCCTAGCGGATGACTCAGCATTACAAGTGATTCGAGCACCACTGGCGTATGAAGTGTCCTGTATGAGAATCAAATCCTCGTTGCATGGGAGCCCGTCCACATTCTATCATCGCACCAAGCCCTGGGAGTACAGTTTTATTTTTGTTGATCATTGATAGAGTAGAAGAAAGAATATCACACGTTAGAACATAACCCTAGGACATATCATGATTGGATAATTTTCTTGTGAATGTGGATTGTATACCATGTTTTATTGTGGATAAACCTTTCGGCACATTAATATTTCAGTTTATTTGTGCGTGGTCTGTCAGCAACATAGCACACTCAGACTATCGTTAATAGTCGCAAACAAAAGCACTGCTCTCTATCACAAATTTATCACAAAAAAAGGGAACGCAGAGGATTATGCCTATAGGATGGTGGATTCCAATCAGTAAATGTGGAGCTCTTTGAGTGAATCCTTGCATTATTTACTTTTTCATTGTATGTTTGCTTGCGGTTTATGTTATGGTTTTGTTATTTACATTGATGCATTGTGGTTTGTGTTATGATTTTGTTATTTACATTGATGCATTATTGTGAACTTTGATGTTATTAAGCCTTATTTTATACAACTCATGTTGCCCTTTATGTTTGCTTTGCACATTTGTGCTCAATTTTCTTATATTGCCCCTAGTTTCAAGTTAGTTGCGCTAGATATTCTTGGATGATTGTTGCTTCTTGACGGAGATATAGATTTCTTACTTTGACATGGATTTAAATCACGTGTACCAAGGGAAGTCTATTCTTTGATGGATTGACCTTGGACGGGGAGTAACATTTACTTTTGAAGTTGTTTTGGCTATAGTTTGTACTTTATACCATAAAATCAGGTGAATTATAAAAAAAAAAATCTCAATCAAGAAGACAACCATAATATGACTACTAATGATAGAACATTATTTATAGAGGATTAATATTTTTACTTCAAAAAGAAATGTAGAGCTTTGTAGTATTATTATGATTCATTATATTTATGGTCATTTTTTATATCAAAAGCAGCATGAAAGTAGCAACAATAGTTTTCATCAGAGATTATAGAAATGATAATCAGTAATTTATTTACATAAATCTTAAAATGTCAGTTTACATTGAAAACCTATGACTGTCATGAGAAACAAGCTGTTCCAAGTTCAAGAACACGATTTAACTCAGAAAAGAAAGAAAGAGAGAATCCTCAAAGTATTTTTTTTCCAAATTTCTCACCGGTTGAGTCCATCACAAGTAGAAATACTCAGTTTTCCAAAAAAAAACAAGTATAAAAAATCCCATTTCTTATATTCAGCTTTTCTAATCATATATATAGAACAAAAGAGATGCGGTTCAAATTTAGGGGTAAAATTTAGGGCTCATTTCAAAATTCCAATCATTATCATGTTATGAAAATTTTCCCACTTTGTGAGTTTCTCTTCATGAGATTATTGCTAGTGCTACATCAGAAAGTTTGGGCAATATGCTCTTTCAGACAAACGGAACTAAAGCATGATAATGATTTTAAAAATTGCAAAATGGTCTTCATTATACAATTTTATCGAGGATCTGAAAAGGACACCTCACCAGATCCGGCCGTGAATTAAAAAGAAACTGCAAAATCTTTGTTCCAACAGCTGCATTAGGAGGAAGCTCAAATGCTGTAAATGCAAGCGTTGATAGTACAACCTTCAAGATATAGGATGGGAAATATGGTGGTCATCAGTACATGTCGATCTCCTTGGCTAATATTGATTTTCAAGTAATAGCATAAGAAAGCAATAAGAAACTATCATGAAATTAAAAAAAAAAAAAAAAAAAAGACCTGTCATGAGGACCATCTTACAATATACTACCAACTAAAAAACAAATCACGACTCAAAAAGAATTTTAAGTACAATTTTTCATAGCATTTAATACTTGAGGGGACTTAAGAAATGATGTCTTGAATATGATAGCAATAGTCTATTTCAAATAGGATTCGAACAAACCTGAACCAACTCAGCAGGCTACAGAAACCTAAGTCCAGCAAGAGAATCAGAGGAGAGAGATTTAGGAATTCTTCAAGGATGAGACCTTTTCTCCAAAACTTTCCTAATTTTTCTAAATAAGCCACGCAAAATAGTGAAAGATAGACACCAAAATTCATTGTACTATTCCAAAATCATGGAAACCTGATGATCTTGAATGGACAAGCAGAACTTCCAAAATCATATGAGGACATCTTACTAAGGAGCATTCCTCCCAGTCAATTCAAAAGAAAAGAAAGACACAAAAGACTCATTCTTTTACGGATGATTTCCAATGAAAGGAACACATGTATATTCAGGCTAAAACAAGACCACCAGTTGCAAATACAAGTGACAGAGGCATGATGGCAATCAGCCATGGTTTAAAATCTTATTCCATACTAGGTGAAATAATTGAAATGTATTGCTGTGTCAATGACTATTGTATTATGCCAACACTCGACACCTCTTGACATGCTAATTTACAAGTTTGGTTGAATTTCTTCACTTGTACATTCAAAGGGTTGGATAAAAAAGCTCACTATGTAAGCATCCACCAGAACCATCACAATACTTTGATTTAATCAAATGATCAATGCCCAAGGAAGGCCCCCTGGGAGGAACCATTCCCAAGGAAGGCCGCCTAAGAGGAACCATTCCCAGTTCGTCCCTCAACCAACATGCCCAAGGAAGGCCCCCTGAGAGGAACCATTCCTAGTTCGTCCCTCAACCAACATGCAAAGGCTCACTCTTTTTGCAAGAGCAGCTCGAGCAATTCACTAACAATCATGAGTATGGGGTTGGGATATACATGCCTAATCCTTAGAATCATTCTTCTCAAAATTATTCATTTTGCCAACTTCCCTTCATATATTGTTCCACGGGCTAGAGATCGTCCACCTTGGAGACTTGATGTGGTTATTAGATATTTTATTGAATATATAGCCTTAGTTTGTTTGGTCAATAGTCCATATAAACAAAAGTTCACTTCTGACTTATTTAAGCTTCTTGATCTATCCTACTTGTTTCCATTTTATTTATCAAATGCTAAAACAAATATGACTGCTTGATTCTTAGAGATATAAATGTTTTCTTTCTAAGATATTGGCAGGCAATTTTCCATCCTTTTCCTTGGAACAAAAAAGGAATATATGGATTGGTAGCTTATTAAAATATCAAACATTAAAACTCAAAAAGAAATAACAAACTATAAATCAATAGTAAATAGTGAAAAGTAACCACACCTGTGTCAACCCCATTCCAAAAGCAAATTTTGCAAGAGCTTTCAGGCGTGCAAGTGAAAGTTCAAGGCCCATCTCAAACAACTGCAGGTACATGGAAAAATAATAGATCACTATGTAGTTATGAATTCTTAATGATGAAAATTGAACATCAATACGGTTGAAATGGACTCTCCATGACTTGCTTAAATTCAATTTATTAACTATATATGTTCCTTAGTATGTCAATCACAACCAGAAAAAACACACTCCGAAACTGATGAACCTAAGCAGGCAACTTATATCTTATTTCCTAGGTATCTAAGCTAGTCAAGAACTTATATCAGGCGTCTTTAGGTTCTCCATGCAAACATATTTTCATTTAGAAAGACAATAAGTTCCGATATAAGTTTTATATCCAAGAAAAGGAATGGGCATACCAGGAAGAGAATTCCCCATTCTGATAAAAGTTTAACATCCAGGAGATTTCTAATGAGACCAAACTGATTAAGTACTACACCAGCACAAAAAAATCCAAGTATCTGCACATAGACACAAAGAACAATATTACTTATTCTGAAGGTAAAGAACTAGTCGTATTTTTCAAGAAGAATAGAAAATGAACAGGCATATATGATAGTCTTGCTGACCCTAATTAACCATTATTCCTTATTAATCAGGAAACACTAATAACTATACAACGAACTCAGAAATCCTCTTGAAAGATGGTAAGATAAAAACCTGTTTATAATCTTTTTAGTGTTTCCTGATTAACAAGAAGACTCATTAATGAGAGAAGCATAAAGCAACAAGGATATGCATCTGGAAGTAAATGAGATTTTGAAAATAATTCTTACCGGGCTAGCTTTAATGATCCTGAATGCGGGTACAACCAGAACAGTAACAGCCAAAAATGTGAGAGTATCAAAACCTAAATCATTTATAACATCAACAGCATTAGCAACCTCAAGCTGTGCTCGTATCTGAAATCTTAGGCTATAAGATTTTCTCCCAATGTAGCCGTAAAATCCTCCTAGGTAATCACTTTTTTGCGTTGACAAGAAATGGTAGCCCTGGGTTACATCCCTTTGTGTCAACCCTAGATGGCAATATGTGCGGAAAAATCTTGAGGACTGAACATCCCATTGTTTCTTGCAGTAGAGTGTATTCAATCGGACATTGTAATTAGAGAAAGCTTTTATTGGATTTTCCCAAGATCCAAGCAAACTTCCCTACAAAATTGGAGCAGATAGCATCAGAACAGTATGTTTAAGGAACAGTTTATCCACACCATTACTGTAAAATGAAATTAAGATCTACAATAAAGGAAGACAAACAAGCTCATTCACGGGAACCAAGAGCTAGTGTTAATTGTCACATACACCGGTAGACAAAAATAACCCCAACAAAGCATGGACCATACAAGAATTTGATTGCCTTCCAAATTTTCAGCCATGGATGAACATTTTTCTGAACCATTTCTGACAGTTAAGGATAAATGGCCTGTTTAGACTCAGTTTTATGGTAATCAATAATTCAACAACAGCAATAACCAAGCTTTATTCCACTAGATGGGTCAGTTATACGGATTCTTTTATGTCATTGGACTCTATTCCCTTCTATATCATCAGTTATATTTAAATAAATTTTATCATGTTTTATTGCTGCTAACCAAGTCTTTTTTTGTCTTCCTCTTCCTTGTTTAGTTTCACATCATTTAACTGAATCATTTATTTGTCGTCTAAGTACATGTTCGTACCATCTTAAACATGTCTCTCAAAATTTTTCCTCAATAAATACAATCCTGACTTTTCTCTGATATTTTCATTTCTTATTCTGTCAATCCTTGTATGTTCGTATATCCACCTCAAAATCCTCATCTTTGCAACTCTCATCTTTTGCTCATGTGCTCAAATCATAGTCCAACATTCAACTTCATATAACATAACAGGTCTAACCGTCATTTTGTAAAACTTTCCTTTCAGTCTTAGCGTTACTTTATAATCACAACGAACATGTAACGCTTTCTTCCATTTCAATCATCCTGCTTGTATTCATGGAAGACATTTCTCAATCCCTCCATCGTTTTACAAAAATGATTCTAAATATTTAAAAATCTCAGTTACAAACAACTAGTCATCTCCTATATTGATTATCTCATTACGTCTAACATTACAACAACTAAGCCTTATCCCACTAGGTGGAGTCAACTATCTCATTACGTCTAATATTGCTAAACTTAAATTCCATATATTCTGTCTTTACTTTACTAAGCCTAAAACTTTTCATTTTTAACGTTTCCCGTTAAGATTTGAATTTAACATTTACTCCTTCACATGTCTCATCTACTAAAATAATATCATCTACAAAAAACATACACCACAATATCGTATCTTAGATGATGTAACCTTATTTTTATGGGAAACACTTCAGTTAATATGCTTGAAGTCTTCACTCTTATCATTACATTATCATACATCTCCTTAATTAGTTCAATATATATTATATTAACGCCTCTCTTTTCTAGAATTCTCCATATAATTTCCTTTTGAACTTTATCATAAGTTTTTTCTAAATCGACGAATACCACATGCAAGTCTTGCTTCTATTCCCGATACTTTTCAATTAGTTACTTGAGAAGCTGTATAATTTCTATTGTCGACCTTTCAGACATAAATCCAAATTGATTTTCGATCACTGTGGTCTCCATCCTTAGTTTTTATTTATTACTCTTTCCCAAAATTTCATGGTATAACTCATTAATTTAATATCCTTTTAGTTTGCACAAGTTTATACATTTCATTTATTCTTATATAAGAAAACTAGAGTACTTACCCTCCACTAATCAAATATTTTTATAGTTTTTAATATCAAATTAAATAACTTTGTAAGTCATTCAATACCTTATTTCCCTAGACACTTTCATATCTCTATCGGAATATCATCTAGTCCAATTACTTTTCCATTGTGCATTCTATTTAAAGCTTGTTCTACTTATGAAGTTTAAATTCTACAACAAAATTTAAATTTTTATACTGATTTAACCTACTTAAATTACCTAAGTTAAGTTGATAACTTAAATGTTCATTAAAAAGTTAATAAAAATATATCTTCAGTCGCTTTTTTATTTCCTCATCATTTAATAATACCATATTGCATTCATCTTTAATACATTTTATTTGAATAAGATCCCTTGTCTTTCTCTCTCTCATTTTAGCTATTCTATAAATATCTCTTTCCCCTTCTTTTATATCTAATTTTTGATATAAATGTTCAAAAGTTCATTCTTGACTTTATTCACTATTTTCTTGGTCTCTTTCTTTGTTATTGTATATTTTTTAAAATTTTCTTCATTCTTACAAATGTATAATATCTTATAGATGGTTTGTTTTCCCTTCAATTTCTCCTTTACTTTCTCATTCAACCATTAAGATTCTTTACTAGATGGTGCACATCACTTTGACTCACCAAGTACGCTCTTAGCTACTATTTCAACTTTGATATCATCTTATCCCATGTCGTACTCGAGTCGTCAAATATTTCTCCTAATGCTTGTACTCCTAGTCTTTTCTTAAATATATTTTGTTTTTCATTCATTAACTTCCATCATTTAATTCTAGAAGTCGTGCATATTTTTCTTCTATTAATACTATGTTTAGGGCATATATCCAATACCACTAAGTTATGTTAGGTCGTTAAGTTTTCTCCTAGGATGACCTTGTAATCTTTATAAATCTTTCTATCCTTCTTCTTAACCATAAAAAGTCAATTTACAACTTATTATTCTCATTTTTTAACGTGATCAAATGTTCTTCTCTCTTCTTGAAAAACGTATTAACTAGTATAAAGTCATGCTATCGCAAAATCCAATATAGTTTTCTCTTCGTTTCTTATTCCAAATCCATAACCTCTCATGCACCCTATCATTTTTCTCATTTTTCACTCCTACATGCTTATTTAGATCTCCTCCTATTAAAATCATTTCGGTTGACGGAATATTTTGTAATACCTCATATAGGTCATCCAAAATTTAGATTTGGTGTATTCATCTAATCCTACTTAGATGCATATATTCTAATTACATTAATAGTTTTTTCGCCATCACTATATTGAGAGATATAATCTTATCCCTCTTTCTAACTACTACTTTTTCATCCTTTAGCGAACTATCTATAACAATATCTACTCCATTTTTTATTTTACTCCTTTATGTATACCATAACTTAAAATCTAAATTCTCTATCATCTTTGTCTTTTCTCCTACCTATTTTGTCTCTTGTACACACAAAATATTAATTCTTCTCCTAGTTATCGTATCTACTATCTCCATTGATTTACTAGTGAGCGTTCTTAGATTTAATTTTTCAAACCATAGACAATTAATTTTCCTATAATATTTATTTTTATTCAACATATGGTGTGAGAATCTTACATATTTAACACTACACTCGTGTTCTCATGGAGATGAAGCAGCCCTTGCCGAGATGTTACAATCGGACCCTGAACATGTTCCTTTCAGGAATTATTTTAGCATTAGCACAATAGTTTGATGGATTCATTCATTGAACATTTACCTGAAAGTCAACGCTGACTAACAACCTAACGCGCAATCCTCATCCTTTTTCATCCAAGCTTGGGACCAACATTGGTGGGTTTGGCAATCAATAATTCAACAAAATCATAAAATAAACTTAAGTTTTCGGGTATCTAAGAATTATAACTAATAATCACATAAATGAAAACCTCCTAGGGAATAAACTTCTCAGTCAATCTGTTAAATAGTACTAATCTTTCTCCAACAATGGTTTATTCATGCTCTAACTGATTCAGATCTCCAAATCATTTTCAACAAAATGCAGAGACCAAAGTGGTAACTTCTCAACTTATAAAAATTTTATGTTCATCTAACTTAACTAAATTTTGAGAAATAACTCATATAGAGCCTCTAATACTGGTAATTGCCCAAATTTGGCCCTTGTGTTCCAAAATTCAAATGAGACCTCTCTTTTTCTAGACTAAATTACCCTCTATTCTTTCACCAAAAGCTTGATTCCTTCGAAGCCATTTAAAAGTTGACAACTATAATTAGTCAAAATAGGAGCTGATTAAGGAGTTGCAGAGAAACAGAAATAGTTAAGGATTTTAATAATCTATTCTTGTAAGGAGGACTTGGTATCAAGAAGGAGAAAGACACTGAGTAAAGATTGGCATTACCTTGAGAGGCAAGGAGAAAATGTTAGAGAAGGGACTGAAAAAGTTCTAATACCTACTCATCGTGAGAAGGACTATGTTTGGTTTGCTATGTGAGAGATAAGTTGGCAATATGAAAGAACAAGAATAGAATAATGTAGCTTGTTTTAATGTTGAAGTCAAATATAGCACACGAAGCTTTTGAGATGATATGGATCAAGACTCTTCTCAACGATCTCAAGTATACAACTAATCAATTGATGGTCATGCACTATGATAATTAAATTGCTACTGTGCAGGCAGCTATATTTTTTGTGAACACACTAGACATACCAAAATTGATAGTCATTTCATCAAATATGTTCAAGGAAATTAATATTTCACACACCACTTCTAAGGAATGTTTCATTGAACCTATTAGTGGGATTGATTCTCTGTTTTATGCAACAACTAATGCATGATAGATATATCTATGCTCAGGCTTGAGGTTTAGGGGAGAGAATAAATGGTCTCATTATTTATATGATTTATTTACTTATTTAGGGCAATGCTTGGGACTTTATATAAACAATAACAAGAAATTGACTGTGAATCCTAAGCATTTCAGATCAGGTCATATTTATTAAAGTTATATACTTGTTTTTATCTGAATATTTTAACTTTCAATCGTGCTATGTAGAGTTTTTTTTCTCCCTCTACCATTCAGCCTTCACTATTCAACTTATCTACTTATAGAATTTATCAGCCTTTATGTTTGTACCATTTTAATATGTTTTCTCATCAGACATTCTGTGTGTTTTAATTGTATTGTTCTAATAATTCAAGTGCAACTTTCCTCGAGACTAAATCAATGGTCATAGCTGATTTAATAGTAGCATCCTTCATTGAAGTAGAATCATACCGTGATGGTGTACATGATAGCATAAATGGTATACATGAAACAGAAGAACAAATGAGATGGAAAATAACCATCAGTTAGGATCAAAGCAGATTGTTGAATATTTTAATCAGGATGCTTCAGGTTAATTAGTACTTAGCACAGAGACAATCAGAAAATCACAGTAGTTATCTCTATGAATTGCTGTGTGCGTACGCTCAAACCTACAGGCTGGTGTACCGCTACTCGAAAGCATTATTCAGCTACACCTTTTTCCAAAACACTAGAGAAACGTAACTAAGTGACCATGCTAAAAGAAAGAAGTTTTGCATTCACCTTAATGTGTTTAGGTTTCAATGTGATCGTTCGCAGTACAAAACCTATCCTATCAAGAAAAACTCACACAAACAACTACAAAGCCGGTACAAATTCACGCCTTCACGTAAACAGAGCACAAACTCGAAAACGCTAAATAAAGAAAAGGCAAAGAAGTAATCGGAATGACCTTAAGGAAGTGGCAGTCGGTCATGGCTTCGAAAACTCGGCTGAAATCCAATCGAGAAAGAATAAGAAATTATCTCCGTTTAACCTTCTCGAAGAAGAATCAGGACTAAGAAGAGGTGACGTTCTAGCGCTGTGGCACCAACTTCTCATGATTAGTGTGACCGGAGGGAGGACATCTAAGGCCTCCGTGGCTTCTCGGCCTCCGGCTCAAATAATCTGGCAGCAGGGGAAGAAGAGGACAAGAGGAGGAGGGAGAGGTGAGCAGACAGCCGCGCCGCCATTTAGATTGGTCGACTGGGTTTCCGCCACGAGGAGCATGCGTCGATATTCGTGGCTGAGGGCTCTCCTTACCTCCAATAGATTTTTCTCAGTACTATATCATTTATCCAATTCTTATCATTAATACAAAATTTTAGTTTTTTTTTTGCTATAAATACTCAGATAATTAAAAATGTGCGATAATAATTTTTTTTTAAAAAAAAATAGTGGATGACAATGGAGTAAAATAACTCTTTATGAAAAAGAGTAAGGCCATTTTTTATATGAATTTTAAAGAAAAATAATTATTCAAAACATTCCAGTGATCTTAGAAAGCCCAGGTACAAATTGAAGTGTCTGCACTAAGGCTTCAAATATTACAATCAATGTCTCAGAAACAAAGACTTCAAATATTTAGATGTAGTTTATTGTCTGAAGTAAAATTATGTGTTTAATGAGTGACCACTGAATCTACTGAAGTTGAGAACAAAGTGACTGCTGTGCTAGCAAAGGCGACAGTGGGAGCTTCACAAGGATGGTGCTATGTCAATGGTGGAGGTGACAATGGATAGAGAGGAGCAAAAGGGGGAAACACAAGGCAAGAAAGATAAAGAGGGAACGAATTTAAGGAAGTGAAACACAATGCTAAGTAAATTACAATTAACAAACATTTTCAGTAAATGTGGCTACAAGGAATGGGGATAGTCGAGTGGGAGGGAGAGATAGTTTAGCAATTACACATTGAGTTAGTACGGCCAAGTAAGATTTAGCAAATATAAGATGTGCCTTGCGGGACTTTTTGCAACTTCAGATGCGTAAAATACAAATTTTACCAACAAAATAAGCACGAGAATGTAAAAGCCACTGCTTTACCAAATTGCCATAGTATTTGGTACAATTTGCAACAGCTAAGGCTTGCAATTTGAAATGTTAAATTTCGCATCTTGAAACTAAATAGCACATAACCCACACACAACTATAATCACAGGTATCATAGTTACATCTTTAATAGACTTAGCTCTACATCTTTGATTTGTGGCAATGTAGATGAGAGAATTAAATCCACCACACGGAGGCAGTAGAAAACATAATCTTATTGATGTTTGACGCATACAAACTCTTGTTGCACATGATTGTCTCTTCCAGCGTCTGTATTCTGTCTAATGTCACTGGACTTATTCTCATCGATTCTTCCACCACAATGATCTCAAGGCCAAAATAGCACATTATACAAACTTTATGGAGGCACAATGATTCGTGTGACATTTGCTGACAATAAGCCTTCTCTGCTGGGAAGCTGACATATAATTTCTACCCAGTGGAGGCTCCAATATTTACCAAGTTAACGGCTGCCTTTTGGAACACTCTAACAACAGGCATTCAAACGCCATCATGATTGGCCACCCTCCAGGTGTGATCTTTTACTTTCTGAGGCTTCTTATGGTGCTTATTAGTTGAGGCTGAATCTTTCTTTTTCGCAATGGCTGTGTTTTTAGATGTTGATGTCCTGTTTAACTCCAAGTGAATCAAGGTCATCGAGAAGATGGCTTAGAGAATGTTGTTTGAAACCATCTTCAACGGCAATACACTTGGCATCAAAATCACAAGCATTTGGTTCATTGTCTAACAAAGAATTTGGATTGACCATGTCACCTATTCTATTCATAAATATATCTTCTTTTTCTCCAGGTGGCATTTCATAATGGGGAAGCTTCCCATCCACAAAATCTTTCAAGATTATTCGTGCAGCTCTAGTCTCATCTGGCAACCCACTTGAGGTAAAATAACCACGAGATGTGCAATATGCTCTGAGCAACTCAGGAGACAAGGGTGGCCTTGATTGTTGCTCATATGCCTTTGGCTTTGGCAAGGTGATGTTATATGTGCTTTCAATGACATTTCTAGGAACTCTGTTGGCCACAACTTGTACTGCTTCTCGGTGTTCAGTCATCCGATCAATGGGAAGAACACCTGAAGCTATCATTTCATACCTCGAACTGGAAAAAGAAGGAAACACCAGACCAGGGCAGTCACAAAGCATAAGCTCATCTGAGATGATTAATGTCTGGAAATGCTTCGTTTTACCAGGCGTAGAGGTAACCCCAGTGCGCTTTTGTCCAACCAAAGCATTTATCGTAGAGCTTTTTCCAACATTTGGATAGCCAACAAAACCCACAACAACTTGCTTAGATATGGGATTCATAGAACTAGTTTCCGAATATCTGCCTCCAGGAGCTTCATGGTTTTGGGACCTATATGCTCTTATAGCCTCTGCTTCAGACTGCAAACGAGCCAAAAGCTCTTCCCTGCCATATATTTTTGTATCCAACTCTGCCTGGATGGGTTCTTTCAGCACTCTCTCTTCTGTTAATTGGCCCACAAATAGTTTGCCTTCTAAAGCAGCAGAAGCAGCTTTAGCAGACCAAAATACAAAGAGAATCCCATGACGATGAAAGTATTCTGCCCACCGATATCTGCAGAATTCAAATTAAACAGAAGAGAGAAATTTCTTCAGTTTGATATCCCTGCAAGTATATACAAAAATAAGGTCAGCAAATCTCACCTTATGCTGATTGGTAGAAGATCTGCTTTATTGACCAGCAACAGTGTCTTCTTGTGCTCATCCAGCTCCCGTGCATATTCCTGACGTTTAGGGAAAAAATAGAAAATATTGTACAGCCGATTTAAAATTTAAAACATAGGTTTAAACTTTAAGACTGTTTAGACCTATTGCATCAGTCTGATAAGGAATGTTAAAATAGCAAGACTGAAGCTATTGGTTGGTGTATAATAGGTGATATCAACCATAAAACAGTACCATAGTTGTGTGAAATTGAGTGGTATTTTCCATGACCGAAGTATCTAACACTAATTAAAAATATTACAAAAAAAAATTCTTAGTCTAGCAGAAGTATTGTTCACATTCACAAGATTCCAAAGGCAAGAATACAAAGAAAATTTCATCTTCAAAGTGGAGTGATTTGAAAATCCATAAATAAAAAACCCTGTAAAAGTGGGAATAATTCAAATCCTCAGAGTCATGCAAGCTCAAGTGAGTATGAAAACTACTTCCATCTTACAACAACACAACTTAGGAATTACCATTTCAAAAGGGGGAATGACACACCTACATAGTGTGGATAGACCACTCTTCACATCCCTTTGTAATCTTTTGATTGTTTTTGCTTACTTTTCAATTGCAATCTTACTGTAAACATCCACAATTATTTAACCAACTAAATATTCCTAGATATTGTCATGGAGAGTCCTACCTTACAATGGCATAACCTTGCAGAATCAAGCCAAATAAGCTTGAGATATCGGGTAAATTTTATTCTTAACAAATGATCTCATTGGAGTCATACCAGCTAATTGAAACAATAACAACATGAAACTTCAGCATTACAAAGATTAGACTGAGATGTACATTAACCTTTGGAACATTTGGAAAAACTAGTTGCAGTGACAATGCATTGTTAAAGTATATCTTCCAAACAATTTTCTGTTCGATGCAGAATATCCTCTTTGGAAGACTGCACATTGAAGGTGAATGTTTGAGCTGCTTAAAAGTCAGCAAATGATTATTGATTGATGGCTTTAGGTGAACAGAAAAAATGTAAAATCATTGGAATACCAATGCCACAACCCATTGACTAATCTCCCTGTAAGTGTAGTGTACTTCATGGGTAAACTCTAGTGACCAAGTCTGAGGTCAAGCAGCAGTTTAGCTTCTTCACTGTGAAGATGAGTATGATACACTGCTTCCAAACCAAAGAGTATTCTTCATGTACCATCATTTTATTGATTAAAGTATTGTTTAATCACTTCATCATTTAGAGCTAAGAATGCCTCTCGTGATCTGTCCAAAGATGTGGTGTAATTTGATGTTTGTCGACAATGAATGTTGCAAAGACATGAGTAGATATTCTTGCTAACTTGAGAGGCTTCCTGATAACCTGCATCCCAAGGAATGGTGTGGTTTTCTTTACAATTTTCAAGGAGAGAGCTAGTGTCTCACTCATGTAATGTACGGCATACATGTTATAATGTGGGTCTCATTGTATCTCACACATCATTTGGTTTTAAACCAAATTAGAGAAGAATAGCAGGTAATACTAAGAAATATCCTAATTACATGGAGATCAAAGGCAATACATGAGATGGTTACTGAAGTAGACTTGCACTTGGAGTGCAAAATTTTACATAACAAAGCCACAAATGCATATAGTTTATCAAAAGATGATAAGAAATATGGTAATAAAGGATGAAAGATACCTCAAGGTCTGGACACCGATAAAATAGTGGATCCCGAGCATCAACCACCATGACAAGCTAAGCAAAGGTATTCGTCTCCTTCAGATAACTCATGAAATATAATAACACTGGAAATAGATTCTAGAAAGCTGATAATGTAACTGAATAAACACAATTCAACAGGAGTTTTATAGATAAAATATAATAATTACAATAGTTGCATAGTTACTTATACCAATTAATAAATTGTTCAGTGATCAATTAAGCAACATAAAAGGGCAGTCCGGTGCACGAAGCTCCCACTAATGCGAGATCCCGGAAAAGGGTCATACCACATTGGAAGGATGCATGAGGATCAATCAAGCAACATGAGGATCATATTTTTCAGGAAACAGAAAGCAGAATGAATGGTGCATGCTTAATATACTATAGGTGTGATGACTTTCTCTCCTGGGCTATTTAGTCAGCATGAAGTTTGCTATAGAATACTTCTCACATATAAAGTGATCGTTTTAGAGATCTGAGTCCATTCTCTTTGATGTAGATGGGGTTAACAATATGCTTGAATGCTCCTCATGGTATGAGGAAGATATAGAAAAAATAAAAATGCAGTGACCACACACATATGAGAAAGTGTGCATGTTCAACATGCTAGTCTGCCCACACTCATATGAGGAGAAACATCATTACCTATGAAATTACAAGAAGTGTTCACCCAATCAAATTTTATAAAAGAAATACCTTTAGGACTATCTTAAACTTATGTGAGAATGGCATAAAATTATGTGGGAAGCTTGTTATGAAGAAGCTTGTATATCATCTCAAAGAAGCATAAAACAGTTGGGATGTGATCAGTGACCACTGTTGGTAGCTCGAGATGTTTCAAAACGCATTGGAAGGTTTAATGTAGCAGCTTGCACCAATGAATGTATGTACATGAAATAATCAGTCTAGCAATGCTATGATGCCTTTGTAAATTTTATATACTCAGACTGCCAATTAAGAAATAAAAGCTAAACAACATAAGTAATTATTTGATATTACATAAAGCTGCAATTCAATTCAAGGTAGGGTCACATTGTATGACACTTGACTGATGTCAAACGGAAGTGACTTGTAAAATGATTATTAAACTAATTATTATAACATATTAATGCTGAAAATTGTTCATAATTGTGTTTCCAGTGTTGCATCTATGATATTGTCAAAATCTATGAATTTCAAAATAAGTTTTCACTAAAAGAATAGGAGTTCACATGAACTGAGTGGAGAACCAGCACAATATAATGTTAAATTATCATTGATTAATCAAAGCACATTCTCTAATCAAATACACTTATTACACACACTGCAACTTGATATTTGTAGAATAAGTAAATAGTCGATTATCATTTAATTCTAGTCATCATGTCACAGACCAGCATCACATGATTGGCATATATTCAGATGCAAAATAAAGCAGTTTTTATCTTTATTTTTGCCAAAAAAAAAAAAACTGCAATAAGAAATTGTATAAAGCAATGTCAGTTACGCTATTAAATTTCAATTGAATGCAAAACGCTATTAAATTTCAATTGAATGCAAAAGGGACACACCAGATCACTTCTTTCAAGAACTCTCCATAGTTGTCTCCAGATGTCCAGGTTTTTCTCAAAAGGAGTAAGTACAAGTTTCTCATTCTCTTCTAGCCTGCAAAAAACATGCAAAGTGAGATACTAAAAGCAAGTAAACAAAAACAAGCAAAGTTCAAGGTCACTAAAGAAATGAAATATAACTAGGGGAATTTCATGCAAGGTTGAAAAGTCCATCTGGCATCTATGGCGCATTAAGCCCTGTCACTAGGTTCTAACGGTTGACACAAAAAACTTTAAACCCTACTGCTTTTGTCAGACTAGTGCAGTAACGTGGTTGGAGATAGGAGTGGCAACTTATGAAACAATGCCTGATCGGTTGTTTTTCCAAACCACTAAAATGGGAGGAAAGACTAGTCTTTTAATATAAAATCACAGTATAATTCAATATATATTCCACTTATCTAGAAGGTGAAAATATATATATATAACGGAGACAATACTGTGCTATAAGTCTATAAAAACATGACCTGGCAAGATTTCTCCGCCACTCCAGAAAAGCCTGTTTTTCATTAGCATCAAGCTCCTCAATTGACATCTGAGCACTCCATGGTGGCCTACAACCGACACCGACATTGAACATAATCATACGCGTGGTTCAACCAAATATCGCGAGAAACAAATAAATCATGCAATTGCACCTGCGGGGAACCCGAAGACTCCTAGCGTGCAAGGCTTCCTCCTCTTTCCGCATCTTCCGTTTCTCCTCCTCCGTCATACCATCCATGTCAGAGCTAGGATCCCTGTTCCGCATGATTGAACAAATAGTAAGTTAAGCAGAGAGTAACAGGAAAATTGAACTATCGGACAGAGATGCAAGTCAAAATATAGATGGATTCAACGAGATGAATAAAAATTGTGTTATGTATTAAACTCTTGTTTTCCAAAAACAAAGACGCGAGAATAATCAACGTGAATATCAATCAAAAACTAAAGAAGGAAAGCGTACAGATTAATGAGGAGATTGGCGGAGGGGTTATCAGAGGAGTAGATGCGATCTGCCTCCGCGGCCTTCTCGAGGATGGCGTCTATGTCGCTGACGTCGATGACGGACTCAAGAACACGCCGTTGCTGGAGGTGGAGGGCGTGGCCCTTCTCCTTGGACTCCCGCACCATCTGGTTGTGTTTCTTGATAAGAGCACGCCCCAATCCATCCGATGACCCCTTCTTCCCTCCCATCTTCCTGATACTCCCGTCTCGATCGACGCGTCGCCGGAGGTGTTCTTGAAAGGAAGGTGTTAAGCAAACCCTAGAATTTCTTTTAGTAGGACGGATGACAAACACAAAATGGCAGCTGCGGTGAGATTGGTCTTTTCTTCTTATGACGCGCGGACTGTTCTTTTCTTCGTATGAGTACCTTTGAAAATTTATTAATATACAAGTATTTTAAATACCTATTTTAGGTTAAAAAAATAAGTAAATGATATATAAGATTTTAAGTGAAAATATCGCCCTAGATTATTTTTTTCATTCAAAATTAATATTTATATCCCATTAAAATGCAAATGTTTATAAACTACATACTTTATGTAATTTATTAGTTTAGTCATCTATTAGAGATTAAAGAGAGCTCCGGGAATGATGCAGTGGTAAATTTTTATGAAATTGAGTTGGTCATCTTTTGACTTCAACAAAAAGTGAAATTCGTCATCTCAACCTCTACACGGTCAGTCTCACGATCATCTATAAAGAGGTAAATTGAGAAGTTGCAGTTGATCATAACGAAGAATAGCATTATCTCTAGTTGAGAAGTGCAATCATCTCACATTCCAGTCCACTACAGAGCCAAAGAAACGAACAGCCCATGGAGTAGGTCTAGTTGAATAAGTAAACAGATGCAAGAAACAGTGCAACAAGAGAGGCACAAAGCTACAAAACAAAAGTAGCCCTTTCCCTCTGTTGCTGCCGGCACTGGACCAAGAAGGTAAAGAGAGTAGCTGATGAGGCGAGCAACCCTTTTCTTGTTGTTGGGAAACTTTAGTTAAAGGCCTCAATTATCCAAGAAGGGGAACTAATAATATTCAACCAAAAAATAAGTGTGAAATATTTCTTATTCTTATTGTAATGACTAATTTCGATCGGATTACCGATCAGGCAAAGATCACAAACCCTAGTATCATATCCAGTCCGGACATGAATTGTATCAGAGAAAAATGCAACCGATCGGACAGGGAAGGGGAGATGCAGAACGGAGCCGAGCATACCGACGGGTTTATTGCTGGTGTTGATTGTCAGGAGGGAGATCCCGCCGACCTTGGGACGGAACACCCCGATCTGAGCACTACGGGAGGAGAGGCAGCTGTCTCAGGGCGACAGCTGGGCGCCGTTGGAGTAGAACGAGTCGCGGACGTCGGCGAAGGCGATGCCAAAGGTGAAGCCGTACGTACGTCGTCCCATCGCTGGACCTTGGAGTCGATCGGCGCAAGGGGTGAAGGCGCAGTTCTCGTTACCAGCCTCCACCAGCGCTGCCAGAAATGCCACAATGACTCCGCCGCCGCATTCCTCCTTCTGCCTGCCGTCGATCCCTTTCCCGTTTGCACGAACAAATCGCGTCATCGCCGAAGGTGTGTTTTTTCCGTGTGAGAGCGAGAGAAAATTTAAATGAAAGTTTTTTTGTTTTTGCTCTTGTTTTCCTATTTTTTTCTTTTTCATTAAAAAAAATAAAATAGATGTGGTAATCTTGTGGCCATTAAATATTAATAAGAAAATATATCAACTACAGTTTTTCAATTTATCTTTTTATAAATTTATGAAATTGATCGTGTAGAACGCTAAGTTGCAGATTACACCTTTTATAGAAAAATATAAATCAGATCTTGCGATGGGCCCATCTTGCCACAAAGTTGATCACTTAGGTTCGTTTAGCCATTGTTGTCCATGCGAAATATATATATTTTGAAAAATAAGTTATAGAAAATTAAATTAATTACTAAGTCTGGCCAACATATTTAATAATTCGACATTCTTAACCATATCTCACATGTAGTGAGTTGTTGCACCTTTTGCGTTCCTATCATTTCACGGATCCGATGGGGTTTGTTTATATGAGGCTGAAGGAAGGATGTGTCATATGTCATATGATATTAAATTGGTAATGTTAATAAAAACAACATTTTTAGTATGAGTTCAATAAAAATAGGTCATAGTCAACCTATTTTTATTTACTTTCTTTGTTTTTTAGGTTAAATTCAATTGCGTGTATTGGATTATATATACCTCTAATTTTATAATTTGGTTTGTCTAGACTTTGCTAATCCTCTTGATAAAAGAGTTAGATTTGTTAATTAGTCTCTTATAATTTCCTTATAGCCATTGTTATAACTCCAAAGTTGAATCATATAAAATTCTTTGTTTATAGTACTTATGTTATTTGTTTTCTTTTTATGTTCATGATCTTTATCAAATTTTTTATTTTCTACTAACAAACGCATCTATCTTAGTTAAAATATTTGTTTAAAAATGAAGAAGGTCCGTCTACTTTTATTAGATTCCAATTACCTCAATACTTTGATAAGAATTTTGTAAAAACAAATTTAAATTTAAATACAAGGTTATTTTTATATTGGACATGGGTTTTTTTATAATAAACTTTTAAGAAATATATACAAATTTTAAATTTTAAAATAGCTTTTGTATAATTTCTAGATTTTAATTTAACGAATCTAAATTTAGATTTTCTTAGAATAGTACTTTAAAACTTTAAAATTAGTATTTTTTAAATTTTTTTTATAAATCTAAAATTTTAAAATAAATATTCTAAAATTTCAAATATAATTTTTTAAAAAATATTTTTTTATTTTTGTAAAAAAAATCTAGATTTCACAAAGATTTTGTGAATCAAAAGTATTACAAAAAAGTTTGCAAAAAAAAATCAACCTTAATTTTATAAGCTGCAAATCTTCTGTAATTAGGATATATAATTTGTAAAACAACCATTATAAAAAATAAATTTTATAAGTAAATAAATATTTTTTTTCTTTTTATAGAAATGTAAATCTTATATCAATTTATTAGAAGCTAAAGAGCACCTGAAAAATAAGATCACTCGTGATCAAATGAAGCATAAATTATTGACAGATATCAGTAGTTTCATAATAATTTGATTTAATATATATCACACTAGTTGACTGAGTAAACGAATTATAAAAGTAGACATATGGAACACAACCCAACTAGGAACTTTCAACTTCATGCTAGAATGCTACGAGGCACAAATTTACAACAGAAATGATAGAGAGCAGGAAAAATGTAACAGGAAACATAGCATGACACACGTGGCGGTCCACGTGTGTCATGCCACGTGGGTTTCATGTTCTCTCCCCCCTTCCCCCAAAATCCCGAAATCGAAGCCTCTTCGCCATTTCCCTCCTTCGGCGAAAACGCAAACCCTAACCTCGCGCGTCTCTTCCTCCTCCTCCTTCGCGCCGTCTCTTCCTCCTCCTCCTTCGCCAACTTCCGTTTGCCGCCGTTGTTGCCGCCGAGAGGACCGCGCGTTCCTCTTCTCCGCGCCGCCTCCTCTTCTGCGCCTTTTCCTTCTCTTCTCTGCCGCCTCCTTCTTCCTCCTCCTCCTTCGGCGAAAAAAAAGGGCTTCCTTTTTCATCTTCTTCCTCGACGGGGAAGCACAGAAGTAGCAGAAGGACTTATAGTAGCTGCTAATTTCAGGAAGAGTTAGAAGGTTAGTTTTTCGATTCTTGTATATTTCTCGTGTTTTTTTTCCCCTTTGTGTAGTGGATTCCCTTGAACCATAGAATTTTTTAATCTTACTCTGTCACTACGACTGTTTATTTTGGTGAAGAGTTAGGAGTTCACTTTATCAATTCTTGTTTGTTTTCGTGGTTTTCTTTTGTATGGTGAAATTGGTGAGGAATCTGGAGATATAGTGTTTTGGTGTCGGATCTGTGAAAAGATTTTTTGTCTTTTTTTTTGAGGAATTTGTTGAGCTCTGATGGCTTCGATTGCTTTGAAGTGTGCAGTTTAATGGTCGTAGGAGCTACTGTGCTACGTATAACCAAAGGGCTTTTCAGGTCATGGTTTGGTTATGGTTTTGGAGTGTGATTGATTGAAGGAGGTAAAGGTTTCAGTTCGGGCTTTTGGTGTTTTGAATTTTGACTGCTAGTTTTCCTAGATTTCACATGAATTTGGGGTTTTAATGTGCAAACTAAATGTATCGTCATCCACCATGTGGTCTGTATACATCTTAAGGTCTTGTATCCTTTTGTTAAGAATTGGGAAGGGAACGATGCTACCTGTGAGTTAACACACATGAATTAAGCTTGATTATGTTAGTTGAAACCATTTTTGTTAGGATTAGGGAATTTGTCATACTAGGCCATCTTCAGAGTTTAAGGCCCTGTTTATTCTTGCGGAAGGATGTGAGCGTCGAGGCAGCGTGGGGCTCTCTCACACTGGCATCACCATTCCAAGAAGCCAAATTGGGAAGAGCAGGAGCAGGGATTGCTTGTGCCACAGCAGCAGAAAACTTACTGAAGCATCAGTTTCATTCTGCAAGTTTAATGGCGGTATCAAGGTATGATTTACTTTCCTCTGTGAGTTTTTTATTGTGCTGAAGGATTTGACATCTGTATTTACAGAAGGACTGGATGAAGGACCGCGGTTCAATCGACCAGCTTCATCAGAAAAAGGATGCAGATCTTCTTCCTTTTTGCAGATTAGAGAGCTTTAGATCCACAGCTTCAATCCACCAGCTTTAGATCCTTTTTGCTTAACAATCTTAGCTTTTGAACAAGAAAATTAATGGCATTTAAGTATTTGGTTGTGTATGATGAACTTGTTTCTTGTGAGGACAGAAATAACTGCAGGGACCAACTTTTGTTTGAGACTCCAATGAACTCTGACTGCATATGACAATTTGGACAATCATTGCAAGTCATGGTAACATTTTTTTAACGTATTTAACTCTTCAATATAGAGATCAAAAGTATCGTTTATATTGGATTTCACTGATTGCAAGAGAAATAAATGATGGATTTGCTATCACCTACTGAACCTTCCCTCCGGATTTGTTAGCACCATTTCAGCAACGCATACTCCAGAGCAGTTCAACAAGCTTAAACCAAACCCCCTAATGGATCATTGCTCGGTGATCAGACAGTTTCCTCTAGTAATCACAGGAGTGACTTATTTAAGATTCAATCGATATGCATGTAAGTTTTTTAAAAAATTTATTTTCACCCCTTTAACCAACCAATTTACTGTAAATTGATTGCATCAATCATAGAAGAATGCAATTGACAAGTTTCAGTTCTAGCTGAAAAGTATAAGGTTTTCGTAAAGGGATCAAAAATCATTGAACAAATGAAGATTACAAGTTTCAGTGCTGCTGTTCTTAGTCTGCTCGAGATTGGCCAGCACGAGAGGAAAGGATGATGCCGACAATGAGACCATAGAGAGCAAGAGCTTCCGCAAAGATGAATATAAGAATCATTTCAATTCCCCAAGACATTCATTGGATATATAGCATGGCCTACACATTGAATGAACCAGGATTCAAGAATCATGTGGCAATCACAAACTACTGAAACTTACATTCTGAAATTAAGTACAAAAGTAATACAACTTAAGCATTCAGAGGTCTAATATGACAATTTAAGCATCAAAAGTAATACAACTTAAGCATTTATAGCTTTCCAAGCATACTTTGCCACTTTTAATGTTCCAAGCAAAAACAATTATAACTCCAACTACAAGTTTGTGAAATACAATAAATTAAATTCAGTTATATTCATCTGAATAGAAAGCTACACGTGTGACAATCCACATTATCAAACACATCATCACCACAAGTAGTTGTCGATTTCTTTTCTTTGTTTTATCCAAATCAAAGAGTAACTTGCATCATCCTCCAATTTGGTTATTCTTCTTAGCAATCCTGGTATTACTTGTGTTGATCTACTACACATCTCATCATCAACCCATGTCCAAAAACCACACCCCCCTTCATTCTGCAATTCTAAGTTATTTATGAGATTAAATGTCCATATTTTACACATAAAAAATTGACAAATAATGTTAACTTTTTCCTACCTCAAATAGTGAGCATATAGCAAATCTCCTTCCTGGGTTATCAACAGTCCATGAAGTGATGATTTTCGCCGTTAGTCCACATCTGCATTTCGGTGTATTAGTGTAGTACTTAGGCATTTTTAACCTGCAAGGACAAACATACTTTATAAATTACAAACTCCAAACACCACTAAAAAATTTAAACTTCAACAATATATGAATCAATTTGCATCATCACAATATTAACATACAATAATGAGCCGACATCCTATGGCAGATATCATGGTATACACAAAATACAAGAATTTAAAGATTATGCTCTAAATTCAAAATCAAATATGAAATATTTACAGGCTAACAATGAAATATTTACGTTTCCATCGATCCGATCTCAGAACTCAGAAAAACAAAAGATGAGAGATTAAACAAAAATCAGGCTACCAACCAAGTTCAAACCTAGCGTCAGCTCTAGGTGCCTAATGATGTTGGCAATCTCGAGAAAGAGCTCGTAGTCATTGCACAGAACCTGATGGGATTCATAGCTTAGGAAAAGGATGTGGTGAAAAACTTGACAGGAACTGGAAGGCAAGAATGCCTACCAAGACAGCCATGAGGAAGGAACATTTACAAGTTATAGAGGGAGATGTTGCAAATAATTATTTCTAAATGGTACCTCTACAAGGATTTGCCCTAGCTGATTGCAAAAAATTGGGCTTGCTAATAACAAGCATATCATTCAGGTCAGCCTTACAACAGGGATGCTTGCTGAATGAAGACGTACACCGAAAAATTGAATTCTAAGAGACTGATTGAGAAAACAGCAATTACAATTTTTTGTTCATATCATTTCATTGACCAGCCACATGAATCTTATCGCTCTAAAGACAATCATGATCAGAAAATACTGTACTAAAATACAGACAAATATTGGGGCTCTTTTTTGCCTAATTTTCAACCAACAGAACTTAAGCTTAAGATGCATAGATAAAGAAGCTACCTTTACATTTTAAAGATAATACCCCAAGCCAGAGTTTATAAAAGAGTAGCAATCAGAAATAAAACGGACAATGATTAAAAATTATCATTTTTTATACAAAGGAAGGCAAGATGCAACCTTAGTGTATGTATATATAATAAGAGAGGTCATTTAGTGTCTAATATACACTGCCAAGTAACAACACAGTTGCACAAACACAGCTATATAATCTCTCCAAAAAGACGGCAGCATTGCCAACCACTTGTAATACTAGAGGAAAATTTTCAGTGGCATATATGACAATGGTAAAAGTGAAAATAAATTCTTCACTGATCAGCATCATAAGATAAACATACCCAATATTAGAATGTCTAGGAGTCTAATTTTATACCTTAAGAGCAAAAAATTGGCTTGTCCACTTGTGACGAACAAGCTGAACAATTCCACCACTACCCTTTCCAACTACTTTCACCGCATCCAAGTCATCCAAACTCAATGTATTATCCAATGGTTTGATAAGAGGTGGCTGGATTACAATGCAAGAAATACTGTGAGACAAAGCTACAGATTCAGTAGAAGGAACCAATTGTATACAGAAAACTTAAGTACTTAATTATGAACATGAAAAAAAAGGTTAACGATTGACATGTATTACCATGAAGCAGCGCAGAGGAGGAGGAAGAAGGAGGCGGCGCGGAGAAGAGGAGGAGGCGCAGAGAAGAGAAGGAAAAGGCGCAGAAGAGGAGGCGGCGCGGAGAAGAGGAACGCGCGGTCCTCTCGGCGGCAGCAACGGCGGCAAACGGAAGCTGGCGAAGGAGGAGGAGGAAGAGACGGCGACAGAAGCTGGCGAAGGAGGAGGAGGAAGAGACGAGGGTTAGGGTTTGCGTTTTCGCCGAAGGAGGGAAATGGGTTTTCGCCGAAGGAGGAGGAAGAAGGAGGCGGCAGAGAAGAGAAGGAAAAGGCGCAGAAGAGGAGGCGGCGCGGAGAAGAGGAACGCGCGGTCCTCTCGGCGGCAACAACGGTGGCAAACGGAAGCTGGCAAAGGAGGAGGAGGAAGAGGCGGCGCGAAGGAGGAGGAGGAAGAGACGAGGTTAGGGTTTGCGTTTTCGCCGAAGGAGGGAAATGGCGAAGAGGCTTCGATTTCGGGATTTTGGGGGAAGGGGGGAGAGAACATGAAACCCACATGGCAGTCCACGTGGCATGACACACGTGGACCGCCACGTGTGTCATGCTATGTTTCCTGCTACATTTTCCTGTTCTCTATCATTTCTCAATTTACAATGAGTTCTTCTGCAATTCTGGTAATTTTCGATAATTCAGATAATTACTTTGATCCAGAAAATTTAACCTGAATTCATAAAAACGAATTCAAGCTTCTGAATCTTGAAGCTTGACATGGGTTTTTTTATAATAAACTTTTAAGAAATATATATATGCAAATTTTAAATTTTAAAAGAGCTTTTGTAAAATTTCTAGATTTTAATTTAACGAATCTAAATTTAGATTTTGCAAATTTAGACGTTCTTAGAATAGTACTTTAAAATTTTAAAAATAGTATTTTTTATAAATCTAAAATTTTAAAATAAATTATTCTAAAATTTCAAATATAATTTTCTTAAAAAATATTTTTTTGTAAAAAAAATCTAGATTTTACAAATATTTTGTGAATCAAAAGTATTAATTACAAAAAGGTTTGCAAAAAATAAAAAATTCAAACTTAATTTTATAAGCTGCAAATCTTCTGAAATTAGGATTTATAATTTGTAAACAACACATTATAAAAATAAATTTTATAAGTAAATAAATACTATTTTTTCCCTTTTTATAGAAATGTAAATCTTATATCAATTTATTAGAAGCTAAAGAGCGCACTTGAAAAATAAGATCACTCGTGATCAAATGAAGCATAAATTATTGACAGATATCAGTAGTTTCATAATAATTTGATTTGATATCACACTAGTTGACTGAGTAAACGAATTATAAAAGTTGACATATGGAACACAACCCAACTATAGGAACTCCATGCTAGAATGCTACAAGGCACAAATTTACAATGAGTTCTTCTGCAATTCTCGTAATTTTCGATAATTCAGATTATTACCTTGATCCAGAAAATTTAACCTGAATTATTCAAGCTTCTGAATCTTGAAGATAAATTCCATGTAGCAGTACTTGAATGTAGCAGTACTAGTACCTTTGATCAGTCATCAGAATATGACACAACTATATATATATATATATATATATATATATATATATATATATATATATATATATATATATATATATATATATATATATATATAAATCTATATATATAAATCTATATATATTTGATTTTTGAGCATAAATCGAATAATGGAGACCTATGAATAAGTGGTAATGTTGGCAATCCTTGTAGATATATGTGCAACTAGCTAGGTGAGTAAATAATGGTTTTATTGTGCTATTTTGTTGCCTAGCTAGTCAACAGAAGGTTTTGGGGGGCAATGCAACAACAAAACGGGAGCAAGGAGTTGGGCAAAACATGTGGGGTTGTGATAGATCATTAATGAGGGGACAGAGACTGCCACCCACTCATTCATTCAATCATAATCTTTTCCACCACCACCACCACCACTACATCCCCCTCCTCCTCCTTCACCATATTTTTTGCCTCTCCAATAC